>NC_090892.1:60596372-60611372 GCF_036669925.1 Montipora capricornis | reverse complement strand
TTAACCACGGCAAATCACATTGAGTGATTTTACCTCTCCACATTTTTATTTGCTTCTTTGGGTTGGTATGTAACTTGGACCTCTGACTCCTGCAAACAAAGAAGAATATCATACTCTTGAGTTCACTATTTCTGGATTTGTAAAATCAGGAAGGTATAACTCACACATAATATATGTGAATTTAGGATTGGAGTCCACATTTTTTTCTAACTTGTTGTTGTTCTGAACATGTACATAAGGTTTAGAGTTCATGTGTTCATAACTAAAAACCAGTACTCCCACCCCAATCCAAAGATCTCCTGTCATTATGATAGCCATCTGGGAAGTGGTCAGTAGCAACTGAACAAGGTGGAACAATGTTTCTGAAATACACGAGTGACACTCATCAACATAAAGTATCCACTGGAAACTGTTTTCCTTGTGGCAGCTCCAAGCTAAGACGACTTGATGGCTCTGGAGTTGGAGCAGTACAGCACAATTTCACAGTTCTGGGTTCAAGTTTTCATGCAAGATTGGTTTTTTTTGTCATGCTTCCTTTGCAAATCCTTAAGTTGCTTTTGACTGTGATGATTATTCTCCCTTTAATAGCATCATTACAACCACGTTGAAAACATTGTGTCTCTTATACATAATCATTTCAGAAACATGACTTTTTCCTTTTGCAATGCACTTATATAACTATACTCAACTAAGGAGTTTATAACCTAATGTTCCTATAAAGTAGTATCATCTACTTACAAATTTATTTATATCATGCACTTTGCCTTGCCTACCTCTTCAGGCCTAAGTTTCATCTGAGAAGGCTTCACATAGAATTGCTGTGAATCTCCTTCAATCTTTACTTTCACTCTGGCTGTAATATTGCCTGCATTTTTCACTGGAATCACACAGCTTGTGCTCTTCCCAACAGAACTCTTTAATGTCAGTACCTAAAAAATAACAAAAGCCAAAAAATAAATCTAATTAAAAGTATGTTCAATATTGATCTAAAGCAAGAGCAAATATCACATACAGTCTCATGCCAGTTTACATTTCTCTGAGAGATAGACAACAGTGGAAGTCTTCCCCTACGAACACAGTGTGTGGTTTCTTTAATGTCCCACACTGTTGATAAACACAAAAGGATTGTGAGACTAGGAGGCAGTGGTTAGGGCGATTGCCTTGAATCCGGGGATCCCAGATTCAAAACACATTCTGATCACTCATTGAATTTGTTTCTGGTAGTCCCTGTTTAAACTGCTCAGCCGCACTTGGAAATAGCCAACTGCTTTGCCGAAAAGCCCCTATGGGGAGTGGTCAATTAAGTATGTATGTAAACTAGTATGTATGTTTGACAAGGCCTATGGTTTATAGTCCTTATCTGAGAAGATTTGAAAGTCTAACCATATGCAAATGAAATAACAAAGGTAGAAATTTCTCCTCAATAATTTTTAAGTTTTTTGGTCCAGCCAGGGTTTTGAACCCCCAACCTCCTATACAAAAGTCTAATGTTCAACAAACTGGGCTGCCAGTTGTCTGTCAAGTAAAAGCAAATTTGATGCCTTCCAGTTTATTTTAATAATGGTTTTTTTGTTTGCTGTTATATAATTATAGCATCAAAAGCAAATCTAAGATGTTAAGTCAACAGGGAAATAAATTACAGTGAGTAAAATGACAAGGAAATTATACATTTACACTCAAATGGAAACATAATTATTTCAGAACAAGAGAAGGTCAAAACATTTTTACTAACCTGCAGTTTGTGAGGAGTGTGGAGTCTCACAGTTCCTTCAATAGCCTTTAATGCCACACTGCATATAGTTGGACCTAGAAATGACAAAGAGAGCCAAAAATATGAATTAGGGGCTGAGTGAACTGAATGACATTTTGACTTTTGACGTTTCCCCTCTGATTTGGGCTTCATTGTCCAGAAATAAAGAAAGAAATGTCTTTTTGTTAAGAATTAAAATGCATCTTTTTCCTGTATGCATGGCACTTTTTTTGTTAGACCACTAGCAGTCCCTTTTAAGTCAGTCGAGCCACCTGCTTCAGCCACGCAAGCAAGCAGAAGAGCTAAGGAAAAGAATGGGAAGAGAGCGAAAGATAATTATTAAAATTTCACTCTCTCCCCATTCACCCCTAAGTTCCTTGGCTCACTTAAATGGCTAAAGCGAACAGCTCAACTGAATTGAAAGGGACTGTTAGCAGTCTACTTTTTTCCCTTGCAGCTTTGTGTAGCAACACTAAAAACAGTTGCGAGGAAGACATTTCCAGTATTGGCACAGAAAACAAAAATTATTAATTCTTACCAGTATTGCAGGTTTTATCAAGTAATGTTAAACTGCCAAACACACCTTGTCGTGCACTGTCAATCTCAACATCAAGACGTGCAACATACTCCTCTGGTGGTCCAGTTGACGATGCACCTGAAAAACGTAATAATCACATATTGCAAGACCAGAAAGTGATAATCATAATAATTAAGTGTATCAAAGAGTCGTAAATTAACAATTGCGTTGCAACATGCAGGTTAGATGCCTGGGATGTCTAAGAGCTTCCACTAAGAAACAACCACTCAGCCTTATAGCTGCATAATGCTCCCATGGCTGTCAGATCCCACAAACCAGCCATGAGTCTCTGCCACCATGTCAGGCGCCTGTCAGACTAATAAATAGTGGAAAAAAGATGGGAAGGAAAGGGAAAGGGAAAGGGAAAGGGAACTACTCCCTGAGGACAATAATAATGCGTTGTCAAACTGCATTTAACCCCATTTAACTTCTTCAACCTGCTACAGCACACCTGTAGTTTCTGTGAAAGAGATCTGTGATGTGATGTGGATACAAACCTCGCCAAGTCAAAAATAGGGAGTTTAAGCAAAGACGACAGCTACCGCAACGAAAACGGCAGCCCAAAATATAACTTAACGCTATCGTAAGTATTTCACGATTATTCCGTCTTGTTCACCTTGTACATTACAGGCGAACCATCCTGTAACTGAATGGGTACGAAAGGTTTTAAAGTCAAAACAGAAAATGACTGTTTCGTGGTTATATGCTCACGTTGTCGTCAAAACCTAAAATTTGGTGATTTCACATTGTTGTTTTGTCGAGTACGGCAGAAAAATACAAGAAATTTGTGCTGCATGTGCAACACGATTTTTCCTTTTTTAACCAATCGTATTCTTGCTTTGTGGTGTTGCCGTAGCCATAGCCGTCGTTTTTGCTTAAACTCCCTACTGTTCTCCTTGAGGAGGCAGTTAACCAATCAGGGTAATATACATGTACTTCAAAGTCACAGGGTTCCACATCCAAATTTTACCATGAATACCACGTGGCTAGATTTGTTCCCAGTAACGTGTGGTTCTACTTCAAAGTTGTCCTTGTTAATGTAGTCAACAGCACTTGTCTACAAGTATAATCTTCTCCTACCAGTTAATTCTAAAATACTGTTATTTTCTGTTATTTTGAACCAGTATTCCAGTCTCCAGGGAAACGGCGAAAATTTATGCACTTCTTGCACTGTACCGTAAACTGCTTTGGCATGACCGTTTCAATCAATTTTACTCTTTCTAATGCCAGAGGATTTTACTTGCCAATGGCAGGCTGTTCAGGGATGAATGGGTTAACAACATCAAGGCCCACTCAAAGGCTATGTCCCATGAGAGAGACTTTTAAGTCTCTCTCATGGGACATAGCTTTTGTGTAAAGTCTAACACCAGACGATTTTATTCGTCAATGGAGGCCGCTTCAGGGACGAATAGGTTAAAGGTGCAATTCACCCTTCAATACAAGTACATGTATACTAGTGTATTTTCATAAGTACTGTAAAATTTATCATGTAAAAACCACTTAGAACTTACTATTTAGGCCAACCTTTGGGGACTGAAATAGAAGTAACACTACTGTAGGTTCTGTGTGAGTAATCTAATGAGGGCAAAAAAACAAAAAACAAAAAAATCAAAAATTGCAGATAAGATAGCTGCAATTGATACTGTTATTATTATTTTTAATTGCTTAATGAAAAAAGGTAATGTCTTATCTTTACATTTTTACTGTTACATAAAACCAGCAATGCTGCAGACCAGTATTTAACTTTTCAGTACACCTGTATTCTTACAGCTGGTAACTAATTTCCTGCTTCCAAGCATGGACTAGTAGACTCTACTCTGGTTCACAAGTGTCTTCAATCAAACTCTCATCAATGACCTCAGAGAAAACAGACTGGTTTTCTTGAAACATGTTTGTGCTCAAGTTATGGAACCCTTGCATGGTAAAAATAATAATCTGCTGACAGAAATTGAGCTGATATGACACCACCCATTTTTGCTAATAAGATCAATAAAAAAGTTGCCCAATATTATTGTTCTTGGTCAACGCACTGGCCAAAATTAATGTTGGTTGATGCATCAGCCGTTGCTATCAAAATACATGTATGTCAGCCTTGTGTTTGCTTAAGAACGTACCTTTTTTTAGTCACGTCAGAGTTTCATATGAACAAATTTTGTGCTTAGCACCACTGAGCTTGAAATATTCAACTTTCGTTATCAACGCCATTAATTTTGTTTTCTGTCTCTTGGCCTGACCCGATCTCCTTGAATAACACAAAGCTTTCAAGATGTTGCTTTGTTTACCGCGAAGGTGAGTACATGCAGACAGTGAGTAATGTTCTTTCCCGTAATTAATAACTGTAACTTATAGGTAGTGTGTCAGGCAATACATTGGTCATGGGTCAGCCAATGTGTTGGTCATGTGTCATCCAACGCATTGGTTTTATGTCGTCCGACATGTTGGTCACATTTAGCTGCCTGTACATGTTGGCGTTAACCAACATGTTGTCTTACTAGATCAAATTCATTACAATACCCCTTTACATTGGCCATCAGCTGGTCCTTCATGCTTAACTCACCTCATCCTTTCTTCCCTTAAGGGACAGTGTGTGAATTGTCAGTGCTGCACCCTTAGCACCAGCAGGAGCAGGGCTTCTAACCACATCAGTCTTTGGTGAATAATCAGCTTCCGCAAAACCAAAGCAGTGAAGTGCGCTACTATTCTGGGGGCACAAAAAAGAAAAAGACAAAATAATAAACAAAAACAACTACCGTATCTCCAATCAGAAGATGGAAAGCAAAATTAATTAATTACTTAATATTTAAATTTAGAGAACCCTTCAGATTCAAAATTCTCATTTTCATTTTAGAGGATGGTTTCTACAGTACCGCTCTAGGATATTAAGCGAACCATCAAACACACCTGAAACATGTTAATTGAAACAGAACAAGACATTCACCCTTTGTTGTTCACTTTGACACCTCATTGTGTTACTCTCAACTCAGAGACAAAAACTTCCCTTGGTGAGGGAAGGTGAGATAAAAGTAAACAGTCATGCATGATTATTATCAGTCATACACAATTTCTTCAAAATTGTTCTTTTTTCAAGGGATTGAATGTTTGGTTCAGACAAAAAGTGGGAACACCAGTTTTGCACAAACTTGATCTGGAAGCAAAGCTGTTGCCATGGCAACTGCACAATGGAGGTCATTTTATGCACTTACTGATGTACATTACTGGTGCCAGGTTTAAAGAGAACCACTTTCATATTTCTGAGGATATTCTACATTTTATCATTAAATTTTGTTTTCCTTTGGACACCACTGATGACCTCATCAGTTTTACACAAAAACTTTAATATCCCCGGAACAATAAGAGATATTTCAAAAAGGAAAACACCCTGTTTCTTTTCTTCAAAAAGTCTTTCAAATAAGCTTCAGTTATTTTTCTATTTCCTAGACAATATAAAACACTGAACCAGAACTTTATCACTAGATGCATTAATTGACTTATTAACACTGGCTAAGAAAGTTTTATTATTCTCCAAGTGAACAAAAACAGCTGGTCCCCAAACGACCGCAAAAAATGCTGTTGCAGAAAATAAATATCACACCACATGCAAGAGAACAAAATTACTGTTTATCAATTTAAATGGACTTAAATTTTAACTTACAGCAGATATGATGATCCTTATAGGGACCTGAGCTCTCCCTCTGTTGATGAGATGGATTGGTTTACATTGTTTGGATCCCCACGACACTTCACCAAAGCTGATAGTATTTTCATCTTCGAGAAGAACCTGTTTCAAAGTTAGAGCATCTTGCCATTTATAACCTTCCCTTTTCTTGTTTCATTGCCAGTATAATCATTATTACAGCACAATAAATTATTTTATTATACATCAGACTCACTATGAAAAATCTGATTGGTCGAGAGCATTCAATCAATTCACGATAGCTTGTGAACTTGACATGATAAATGTAGTATCTGCTGCAGATACACAGACCTCGGTTTTGATAATTCATGATATCATGCTGAACTTCATCCAATAATTGTTTAATAATGATACAATAATTAAGATAACTGCACTTAGAGAGGGAGAAGCAATTAACCTTTTATGTACAGTTTTCTAACTTGTGGCCCTCTAGATATACCAAGGAGGACAGACTACAACACTGGGAACTCCAAGCTCTACTCTTCTTTAAAATTTTAATGGTGTAAGGGGGAACACAGCCCACACACAGTTACATTTTAAGCCACAAACACCAGTGTATCAAAGCCTGACTTGTCTTTCATGCATTAAAAGTCATGCTATTAAACAAGACATATCAAAAAATTAGTGTATTATTGCATTGTGGCTTTTAGACAGTAACCTGTCTTGCCAGGGCTTAACACTGCATTCCACAACAATTAGTGCTTAGTTGGATCCAAGTATTGGCTTGTCCAAAAATTAAAATAAAGTTGTATCAGAAACCACCGACAAAAAACATCCCAACCCTGGCCCTCAACCACAACCATACCTCTATCCTGGGCTCTTCAGCAACAACCTCTAATGACAAAACAGGCCCCAAACTATGTGTGATTGGCTGCACCTCACTTACAACTGGGAAAGAATACACTTGTAGTTGTGAAGTAAAAGTTCCAGCTTCATGAGGCTCAATACTTATCTGAAGAGAACAAAGAAAATACAAATTATAGTGACTCAAGTGCCAAGTATCTTGCTCTGTGTGATTGCAAAAAAAAAAAAAAAAAAAAACTATCTTAACTAAGAGCGAGTAAGTGTATGACAATGACATAACCTCAAACTGGAAATCTGGTTTCTCTAAAAGTCAAAATAACTTACTAGCTGCGGTAATCACAGCAATGAATAAATCACTATCCAAAAGTTGCAGACACTACATGCATAGATGAGTGTACCTTGCTCTATATCGATCTTGTGGGGGTCATTAACAGGTAAAGAAATAACTTTTGCTTATAACAAAATGAATAAACAAATAAACAAGTGGAGCTACATACATGTATACATAAAAAAAAATAATAGCCTTACAGACGGGTATGGAAAATGTTATGAAAACATTTATGGCAAGGTTCAGGGTCTGGTAAACATTGACTTACCCTGACGTTCTCGGTAGTGTGCGGGGCTATGATGGCTTTGGGCTGAAATGAAAATGCACTGGCGCTGCTAGGAACCTTTGAGTGAGGAAGAAAAAAACACTTCTCATTTTTAAAAGTGGCCAGCATACAATTTGGTAATAATTTTGAAAACTTTTGGCCAACAGGAAGGCGGCAGTTGACTAACTGTTGACCAACTGTCAGTGTCGCTGCACACCTAGGTCTTCAAGATTAACTTTTAAAATTGTTTCTTTTATCAGTTATTTTTTTCAAAGCAATCTTTAACCCTTTCACTCCCAAGAGTGACACTTATAGATTTTACTCTGTCTAACGCCAGACGATTTTACTCATCAATGGGGAACCCCACAGGAGTGAAAGGGCACTATACTATTTCAATAGCAATGATCAGTAGCACAATAGACACGTACAATTGTGTAACATATCAAAAATGCAAAATTTCTACAAATTTCTCCAAAGTCATGATAACACTTTAATTTGCACAGTAAAACACACTAAGAGCCGAAATAATTATGTTTTGCTTGGTTTTAGCTTTGTAGACAACATTTTAAGTTATACCCATGATGCTTTGCGGCCTCTTAATTTTGTAAAATATCTAGTAATCTGTCCGAATTCATATTAACACTTCGTAATTATCACAGCAAAATCGCCATTAATAGGAAACAATCATATAATCCAAAGTTTTTTGCCAAGTCAGCAATCTTAGTTTTTACCCATAATACATTGCGCATCCTAAAACTAGTACATTTTACACACTTTAGGGTAACATATCAGCTTTTTTCTGTTTTTTTCGTAGTGGGCTTTGTTGATAGCCTTTTTTTTTCCTTTTGTTCTTTTCTCCATCTTCTCATTGATTCTGCTTTATTCTCATGCTCCATTGTGTCCATTGAAAACCATCTGGCGTAACGAACGTGACCCAACCCGAAGGGACATTTGCATTTAAAACACGTGCTTTTCTTGAGGTTTTCACGGCTATTTTTGGAGTTGTTACGTAACAAACTGCTTCTGGAACCTTCTTGGGAGGTTACCAAGGGCACATGTTGATGTTTCATGGAAGGAATTGCCCGAAATCATGGCGAAATGGTCATGTTGTTTCGCTGTCTTTCTCGCGAGAAAATCCTACATGTAATAGGAGACTCATGGAGAAGCGTTTCACAAGGCTTAAGATTTAGAAAAACTCTTCTTGCGAGCTACCTACTTTATATTTTAACGTGGAAATGCTCATGAACGTTCGTTTTGAGATGAGATTCAAATGTGGCGGCAATCCGAAGGTTTTGGATCCATTGCGGGCATTTGGGAAGAGTTTGACTTTCATTGATGCTTTTAATGGCATATCAAACCATGGAGCGTTTCACAAGGCTTGAGATTCAGACTTTTTCTTATTGCGTTGGAGCGAATGGTCCTAGATTGTTCATATTTTCAGGAAAGAGTCCCCAGAAAGTGAGAACGCCGTCTGCGGTGGTATTTTTATTTTTCACCTCGTTTTTGTAACTTGTCTGGGAACCTTAATTTTAACTGCAGAAGTTCAGAGCAGTATCGTGACGCCCTAACTACGAGGTACTTTTTTGGAATTTTAACCATACAGATTCTAGTTTTAGAAAAGTTGAGTTATTAGGTTGAAAGTATGTTTGGTCCTTGTAATTTTAAGATTTTTCCAAACGATAATGGGCGTTTTGGTCTAGATATATTTTTTATCGAACAACATTTCATCTGGGTAAATGTTACGCGTGACGGCCATATTTTTAATCAATTTTGTCAAACAAAAATTTCGCCAAAAATAAGAGTGCAGTGAATATTCACGAAACTTTGCATATTTATTGACAAACATGTTACCCTTATTTGTGTGAAATCTTACAAATGTACGGCTTATAATAAAGAAGATATTTGGGAAGGAGTTTGTGTCACTCTGATTGTACACATGTAATGTGCTACTGATCAATAGATTTGTTCATACCTTTGCAACAGTAATGGGTGGGATAGAGATCAGTCCCAGAGTTAAAAATTTAAAAAAAATCTAGTTCAGTTCATTAATTTCATCTTGTAGCCAGGGTCACCGCAACAGCTAGTGTCAATTACTGTAGCCACGTAGATCACCCACACAATACAGGTACGTCTGTGCCTACTCTTTGAAAACAGTTTGTGGGGCTTCAAACGTCCCACAGTGAACATAAACAATGGATGCGAGACTGGGCCCATGGGTGATAGTCCTTATCTGAAAAGACTTTTAAGTCCACCCATTTGCAGAATGTAAGTTTAAGAGTTGAAGTATTGACCAGCATAAGTTTGGCCTGGCAACCAATCCATTGTACTCAGGTGCTCAATCAACTAATTATTTACCTACAAGTAAGTCTCATCTCTCACCTGCACACCATTAGAAGTGGACAAAATGGAGCGTATCTCGCAGTGCATCCAACGGCTGCTGCTGTTATGTAGTGGAATAACTGTTTCAGTCAATACCTCCACACAGCAGTATGGAGGGAATTTGATCTCGCCGGGAATGATGACTTGTGCTGATTGAGGTAAGGTGGCTCCGTGAGAATACTCAGGTTTAACTTGCAGAAGACCAGTTGTCATCTGCTGTGGTGGTGTGAGTTGGTATGGGATGGACGCAGGAGCTCCAGTGTGAGTAAATGAAGCTGGTAACATAGAAGAGCTGGATTGAAGATTCAGAGGAACTTGTGGATTGGCAATTTTACGAGGAATATCAACATTCAGAGACTGAACATAGGTTGGTGTTAAGCTTGACGGTTTTGGTCCCAAGGATGCAGAGACAGTTTGGACAAATGGAACATGACTCTGAAAAGTGTTCATGGGACCTAGTCCTTGTGTTGGATAGCCCGCTAAACCATGATGGACAACTGGAGGATTGTACACTGTAGGTGGCATGTGCGATAGGTTTGCATTTTGAACAGTTAGGCCATTTCCAGGAAGAATTGGCCCTGTCATACTTGGTGCTCCTATGGGGCCATGAATGTTATTTGTGGGATACAGAGGTGACACAGTACTGGAATTAACAAATGGTGCTGTACCTCGAGAAAAAGATAAGGGAGGATTCCCTAATGAAAAATCTTGCTTCACAAAATGTCCTGTCTGGTGTCCATGGAGTAACAAAGAGGATGGTGCCCCTTGACTCAAGTTGCCCATTGATGCCATTCCTATTAAATTATCTATTGGCGTTGCACCAGTAACAGGGATGTTGGATACTGTGGTACTGCCACCTTGGCTTGTCTTTTCTTGGCCACGGTCCAATAGAGGAAGAGCCTTTGGCTTCTCCACATGCCCTACGGTCACATCTGGCCATGAATGCCTGCTATTTGAAATGTCATGTGATGAAGATGTGGACATACTTCCAACAGCACTATCAGATGTCTGAAACCTTTGTCTTGGTGAAGATGAGTGAGAATGTGACATTTCTTGAGTCAAGGAGTGGGGCTGTTCAGTTAAAGTGAGATGTGAAAACTTCCCATCATAATCAGGAGATTCTGCATTCTCAGAAAAAGAATTATCCAGTCTCTGCTCAATTTCCTGAGTCCTGTGTTTTCTAGGATCAATCACTGGAACATGCTGCTGTTGCTCAGCTTTTTTAGTTCCTCGCACTGTATAGGTGTCACCAAACTGAGGAATAATGTGTACAAAATGTCCAGCCTCTGATAATGACTCCCTCTTGGGGGTTAAAACATCTGCATCAAGTTCTTTGAGGCTAAGTGATTCCATGGACCTGCTCTCTTCTGACTGAAACACACTATTTTCCATTGTATAACTCGAAAGCATCTTTGGGGAGTCAGTAATATTACGATTTTCAATGCTCACATGGGTGAATGTCATCCTCTCTGGTGAGCTTTTAGCTTGGGGACTGCTTGATGCCAAGGGGTAAAACTCTGACGTTCTAGGCTCAGAAGATGCTGACTTTATCTCAGGAGACGTGGGTTGCCTCTGCTTATTCTTGACTTTTGACTTATTTTTTTCAACAGCAGTAAGCTTTTTTCGTATCTCATTAGGATCTTCATTTATTGCTTGTGCAATAAATTGAGTCATCTTCTCCAGTGACATTGAGCTGGAATCTCCAAAAGATGACCTCCTCAGAGAACGAATTCTCCCTGGATGTTTGTAAAACTCTTCAAATTGTTGAAGGCTTTCAGATGACTGACGAGAGATCTCAAAGGGTTTCCTTGACATGTTTTGAGACTCCTGTTTCTCCTTTCCGTGTGAATGTTTCCTCTCTTTCGCTTTGCATTGATTTTGTCCTGCAGTAGTCTTACCAGATTGTCTGGTCTGTCGATCATTTTTTGTTATAACACTTTTTACACTTCCGGTACTACTGTTGCTCTGAGAGCTATTCTGGCTTGCACTTCTACTTCTGCTCTTAATTTCAACATCAGATTTGAATTGCTCATCAAGTTTTGATTTCTGTATTTCAAATGACAACATATTGGGTAATTCTGATTTGGAATGACCAAGATTCCTAGCTTCTCCTGTAATATCATGTCTCTTCAACTGATCTTGCAAGTCTGCTTTTTGAGAAATGTCATTTGCAGGTAGATGCATAGTCTGGTCTTCTCCCTTCATGCTTCCATCTGCAGAAGTTCTCTGCAAAGTATCTTCAGAGGACTTGTTGTCTTGTGGCAGGGGATCAAATGGAGTTTTTGGTTCACCAATTGGTCTGACCACAAGTTGAGGGGGAGGGGTCAAGATAGGCTTGTCATTGCCAAAATGAGGCTAGAAAGAAAAATGAAATACAAACATGATGAGAAGGTGACTTTTACCTTGTCTGGAAATGGAATGGCGTACATGTAGCTCTCACGGTCAACTGTACCACAGTGGTAAAGCACCCTACATATAAATTTTAATCAGAAGGCCAGAGGTTTGACTCCTGTTCAGGAGCAGTCATATTTTCTTCTGAGTTAATACTTGTTTCATTACTGATAAGTTAATTACCCTGTAATCCATTTCAAGTCATTGCTGATAAAATGACCTGACAGAGGATTTACATGTATAAGAACAAGCAAATAATTATGTACTAAGATAATATATAAGGACGCTCCTTACCAGAAGTAATGGAAATAATTTATCTCCTTGTCCCTGCAACTTCTCAAGATGAGCTCAAAGTAGGTACAGTGACTACTACAGCTATTTCCACTAGGAAATTAATCCCAAATCTGCCTTGCACAGTTACACTGGTTGCTGTTCACATCACAGGGTTTCTGGGTCCACGCAACCTGTCCTTGGGGCCTTCATTTGCCCCTTCATGTTATTTATCTCATGTTTCCAACATGATCTATAATACTCGTCAAAAATCTTGAAACACTTGTGTCTGTTTCCCCTTCCCCAATGTTGATTTGGGTATCACAGTGGTTTCAGTGCTTCAAAACACGCGTGGCTCAACATTGGGGAGGGAGAAGGCACATTTCGGAGGGGAAAACAGTGTGAAGTAGAAATGTCAGGATTTTTCCAGAAAATTTGAGAGAAACGGTGTCTGTTTCAACGATTTGTGATGAGTATTGTAGCTGCGCAATGCATCTGGTTTCAGTACCATAGTTTTGATCAAGCGACGGATTTATCTCAACAACCATGTTTTGAGATTTAAAGCATTCTAACCCATTGTCTCCTGGGAGTGAGACTTTCACAGATTTTTATTGTAATGCCAGTCGATTTTACTCAACTGGGGGCATCATGGGCATCTGAGGAGCAAATGGCTCAAAAAGTATGTACACAAATCTAACAGAATTGCTGTTGAGACTTACTCTGGGTCTGTCAGGACTCAACCGTGACAATGAGCCAAGTTCCTCTGATCCTGCTGCCAGAAAAGCTCCAAATGAGATGCGCACCTCACCAACATTGTTGGGGTCATTTATACCAACCACTCTGAGCAGGGAAGGTCTTGCAACATACTGATTATCTGGTATGGTCCAGTCATGTAGTCTGGTAACATCATTTAGATCTGCCTGGGACTAAAAAAATATATATTTTGTTGAAAACAAATAAAACAAAACAAAACAAAATGTTTGAAGGAGACAATTTTAAAATATTATGAAAATTGTGAAAGAATGAGTGACCTTAAGGTGGGCTACAACTAAAATGAAATTTGTCAGTCTAACTTACTGGCATCTCAAGTTCATGTTCCTTGTTAAATATCTCTTCATCTGCATCAATTATAGCCAAAGCATTTCCTAGATGAAACAACATAATAAATTTATCTGCCAATGCGGGACACATTTACTTTATATTGTTGATGTGTTAATAAATACGCAAGCTCAAACAGTTGCCCTCGCTTTAAACCTTCCTCCTAGACAGAGCGCTTTCCAACCCCTTCGACCTTTGACTTCAGGCTGGCAGAATACAACAGTCCCAGATAAAAATGCTACAAAGCAACCTGCAAGTTGAGATTTCCTTGTCCCTGGCCATGGCATGTAACATCAGTGGAAAAACCCTTAACCTTTAAACTTTTCAGTCCTGAGAGAGAGACTTGTAGATTTTACTCTGTCTAGCACCAAACAATTTTATTCCTCAATGGGGACTGCTCCAGAGATAAATGGGTTATCACCATCTAGGTCCACTCCGAAACTATGCCCCCTCTAACAACATCTACAGATAATAATGCACATGCAAGAACTTCTTTTTGCATCCGCAAGCCAGCAACTTCTTATTAGAAGTTGACACCAAAAGAACTTCTTTCTGTTAAAACACCCAGACCAGTAGAACTTCTTTGTGACAACATCTCAGAAATAAGCACATTAATTGTTGATATGCAAATTGAAGGCACACAAGGTGCTTTCGATCTCGCAAGTGACATTCTAGTTCCCTTGAATTGCCGAAGATTGCCAAAGACATCACCAGTGGTATTTTCACTTCTTGCCCCAGCTTACATGTTCTTGCGAGTGCATTATTTTTGGGCTGTACTGTAGTTCCACTCAAAAACTATGTCCCCTTTAATGTTTTCAGTCCTGAGAGTGATATTTACAGATTTTGCTCTGTCTAATGCCAGGCAATTTTACTTGTCATTGGGGGCTGCTGAAGGGATGAATAGGTTAAGGGCCTACTTCAGGGATGAATGGGTTAATCCCAGAAAATCTCAAAAAAGCCACTGACCCTTAATAGGAAAACAGGCTGCAAGGACATCTGCAATGTAAATACAGGAGTGGAGAGGGTGCCAGAAAAGAAGATTCTTTTTCCAGAAACATTTATAGAGTTAACCTGAGTGTTTCAGCTGACGAGTACAGTATGTATGAATGAATAACTCCAGCAAACCCTCTATCTACCTTGTGGCTCAAATTCATTGTCAGCAGAATGCCAAGACATTTGCACTTGATGGTCACCGCCAAATGGATCATCACCAGGTAGAGCGTCACTTCTAAATGGCCAGGACGGCTCCTCTGCAGGTCTATTTTGAACTGACCAAATAGCAGAATCTTCTCGTGCTCCTTAAACCAAATGAAACATCACACAATCAAGGAAGAGAAATAAGTTCATGAAAGCTTCAAAGTGGTACAAACTTCCTTGAGACAATCAACAAAAGTGCTAAGGAAGTTTAAAAAAACACTGTTTACATAAATCCAGCGATAACAAC
>NC_090892.1:60576372-60591372 GCF_036669925.1 Montipora capricornis | reverse complement strand
TTGGACTCTTCATCAAAAGCCTACCAATGGCTTCTCTTAATTCACAAAAAAGAAGCTACATGTAAGGGAAGTGGTGAGAACTACTGCACTCGAACAGGGCCCACCAAACCACAAAATAGATGGTGGTGTCTGCCTGCACCCCCCTTGCTTCATGTAAAAACATGGTGTCTATATTGCATAGCCACCCCTCTATCCAGCAGTACAAAATTACAGTGAGATTCCAACCTCGCTTTTCTTTTTTGTCAAGTAATGCGGACTCTTGCTAGCTGAATATTCCTGTGTCAACTCAAATTTAAAAGCCAATGACATGTTGTAGGTAATGTTCACGTGATAAGTTCGAAGATAGGTGGTGTCTTTGAGAAGCCCCCTCCCCACTACCTCAAAGGTGGGTCCTGTTCGAGTATAGTAGTTTTGACCAGTTTCCTAAGCTTTATTTTTTTTTCCCTTAACCCATTGAGTCTTAGGAGTGAGACTTGACAGATTTTAATCTGTCCAATGCCAGATGAGTTTACTCATCAGCTCGGGGCATCTTAGGGCACCCGAGGGATCAATGGGTTAATAGAAACCTAAGGATTTTTAGTTTTTCAGTTTTGTTCCTTCAGACTCTGGTTGCATCGAGAAAACATGTTGTAAATGAAAGAAACTGCTTTTAATTAGTAATATCATGGACGACTTTAACTTTGTGCAAGACGTACCATAACTTTGTCTCTGTTTTTAAGACCTGCATGCAAGGAATCAGCTGTAAGTGGGTCAAACTTCAGCGACTCTGCTTCATTTAGAGCAGTGCTTGGTCTGTTTTGTTTCACCTGTTAAAATCAAATGAGGATTTTTAAAAAGTGTATGAACTGAGAAACAGACACAATCAACTTGGTTAAAACAGAAAAAAATCCAGTCTTGAACGGGATTCAAATCCATGGCAGTGCAATTAGTTGCTGGCAACTGCGTAAGTTGCTCACCTAATTGGTATGATCTTTCTAACTTTCATTAACGATGTGGCCCACCCTTTCGTTTTAAGACATCACAAATAATTTTCATTTAAACTCATCGCCAATAGAGGAGCTTGGGAACTGGTGCCATCAAAGGTTGATGGGGGCCCTGCGAAAATTACCAGGGATGGTTCCATGGAAACCCTGTGAGTGGGAACCAGCCCTGCAAGTGGCCACCAACCAGCACTTTCACACTGAAGGAACTTCAGTGGAGATACTTACCTTGGCCTGACTTCTATGAGGGGTGGGAAGGGCTGGGCACTAACTTTGCAAAACTTGATGACCAAAGCAGTGCTCCACCAACTTTAAATTAATATTATTTTTTATTGAAACCCCGCCATCTACATTTGATTAGAGCAATTTTCATATGACCTTGAAAAATAAACGTAAGAAAAGAGCCTAAACAAAAATGCAAAAGATTTACATTGTACATTGTAATTGGCTTATCGAACAAAGACAAACAAGAGCAAATTTTTGTTGGCTTAGCGAACATGGATGCCAGCAACATCATCTCTTCGTGGAACTTTCTGGAATGTTTCGCTTTGACATCATTTGAAATGCAGTAATGTGATCGGGCAGTCAAACTGTTTACTGGCCATATTTGGAGTTTCCTTGGCGGGAAAAGGAGAAGCTTTGTTTCAATCTTGCCAAACATTGGTCCGTAAAACAAATTGAGAACACTTTTCCAAGGTCATACAAAAGTTGCTCTATACTTTCAAAATGTACTATGAACTCAGAATGAATTAACAAGTATCCAACTGGAACGTTCATAGGCAATGCTGTGTACATTGCAATCACATGTTCACTGAGTCATTTCAATCCTGAATATTTTTTAGAGTTTCTTACCTCAGTTGCTCTATAATGTGTGATGATCTTTCACTTATTTATAAATAGAAGGACAAGCTCACAAAATCACAAACCTGGGACAAATGAAATGTGCTATCGTCCACCCAAGAGGGGCGGGGTGCATTACTAGATGTGGGGCTACCACTTGAATGGCTGTGTGCCATTAAGTAACAAGACTCTAATGCTGATGTCTCATCAGGAACATGTACTCTATTATGCTGCAATAAAAGTGACCCAATAAAATGATTATCATCAAGAATCCAGACAGTCAAGAGGCCATCATTAACATTGTAAGATTGTAAGAGCTGGTATAGTTACGATGGATTTTACAACCTCTTTCATCTTTCACGTTTTTGTATTTTGTACTTTTCATGCCCTTCGAGGCGTGTTTCAACCCTTTGAAGGTTTGAACTTTGACAAGTGAGTTATACACAGGAGGGGCAGGGCTTTTAAGTTTTTTTTAGCCGGGTGGGGGTATGCATACTCTAAGTACTCCTACCTAAGTAAAGGCATGTTAGAAAACCTTTGTCAATGTTGAAGGCAAAGTACAGAAATATTTGACACCCTGAATAGTGACTTATCCACTCGATAAAGTTATACAGCTTTGAGATAACAGGGGCCAGCCAATTATACATGGCCAAATTGCTGCAGCTGGAACAAATAAAATTATTATTGCCTTGTTATTTGCCCTTTCTGAAGTACCAGTAAGCTTAAGTGGGCAATGAGCAATTCAGTAAGTTTCACTAAATAAAATTCAAGGAAAGAATTATGTTCAAAAAACCCAATATCAGTAATTTTGACAAAGATGTGTTGATCAAATGTCATGATTTTTCCAAAAAGCACCTTCAATAATGATTAGCATGACAACAAAGATGATGCTGATGATGACAAAAGAAAATTGTTAATAAAGATGGACACTTCCCTTCTAACCCAACTTGTGCAGTATGTACATGTAAAACCACATCAAACATTAAGTGCAATACCTGTGTTACCATTGGAGTGGACGATGCCTGAATTTGCAAAGGATATGTTGAGGAATTTGAAGCCTGGTGCTCACCCAGCAGTTCAGGACTAGGGATCAAAACAGGAGACCTGCCAGCAGCAGCATCGCCAACTGGGCAACCCCGTCCTGTTATCAGACCATCACTAACCGGCAACACTAAACCAGAGTCACTGGCAGGAGGATGACTGCTGAGTCCATATGATGCATGAGTTGGCAGAAAGGATGAGACAGGTAATATACTGGCACTGGATGATGCATATGCAGCTCCTAATTAAGAGGACATTTTAAAAAGTAATGTTAATGTAATTCAACTTATTTTGAAGTGTTGGAGAACTACATGTAATTTTAAAATGTTGGCTTTTAATCAGAGGAGAAAACCAGAGAAAAAATTCTCAGCATAGTCTAAACCCCTTTTCCCAGAATGTGGTCCGAAGGAAACTTTAAATGCCTACATTTATTGTCCATATGAAAATTCATCATGACAGTTAATTGCCACAACAAGACAACAGTTAACATTTCTTGTACTTTTAGCATTTTATAAATTTTGTATCACCCATTTCCTACAAGAGCCCTTGAGTCAATACTGTACAGCTTTGCCTGAAATGATGCATTAATAATGTCACGCCACAACACTGTATGAAAAAATGTACATGTAGGGCACAAACCTGCAGGGCCTCCATCATCAGTATCACTGTTGTTACCGCTACTGCCATCACCTCCACCCCCTCCATCCCCAGGGACATCAGGAAGAACATCTACACCTTCAGCTGACTGACGCAACTCTAAAATGCAAACAAGGTGAATCATAGTTGCTTTCAAAAGATAGTTGAAATGGTTATTGTAAAACCAATAATGAAAACATCACAGTGAAGCTGATGCTTTACTATTAAACACACAAAACATATGGCTAACTGGTGGCTGTGCTAAACTTACCAAGTCCTTGGGCCTCTAGTCTGTTGCTTGCATCTATTGGCAGTCCACTTACAGTGGGTACATCCTCAGCGTCAGAATTGCCCCCTTCAAGACCAGGACGGCCATTACTCCCATCCCCTGGGGCATGCAGCATAGAAACAGTGTTGTCCTCACTGCCCTCCTGACCATCACTCTCAGAACAAGAGTCCATTCCACTACCAAGACCTCGACTACTGGTGAAAAACCAAACCAAAGAACCAAAGTGGAATGATAATAATCTCAGCAAAGTGATGCAATGTTAACTAACCAGTCAAACCCATGACCCCTCCATTAACCCACTGACTCCTGGGGGTGAGACTTGACAGATTTTACTCTGTCTACCGCAAGACGATTTTATTGATCAACTGGGAGTGAATGGGTTAAACCAACTTGTTAGGAAACGTTTTCCGTCACAAGGACTGGAACTACAATCCTGGCCAAAAATAATGGGACAATTATTTTACTTCATTTATCTCACACTCTTTCTCTGCCCCTTCCCCCCTCCCCCTCACGATGTTGTTACACTCCTGTGTTTATGTACAGTTTGAAGGATCCCAGTTGCTATCAACATTGCGAGGGGGAGGGGGGGGTTTCTGCAAATGACAATGAGAGCTTGAATAAGGATATGGAGACTGCTTATAGAATGATGACTTTGTGTAGAATAAAAATGTACACTGCCACAACCATTTTGTGTTCTGTCCTGTAACGTTTTAGCCAGGATTGTAGTTTGCCCAAACCACATTTTCTGCTTCTTCTTCATTCCGCTCATAGAACTATTTCAAGTAAAGCGTTCAAGGAAATAGATGGACTCATTAGCAGGCAGCAGGATAATGTGCTTTAAAACAGAATCCCATTCACCAAAAATATGTACTCCAGATGACCTGTCCCTTTGCAGAAAATGGCACAAATATTTGAATAACAACACTTCTACAACCTAAGCCTTGGGGAAAAAATTCTTTTGTTTGGAAAATGTACCAGTCCTGTACACTTGAGGCTTGGGATTTCTATGTAACATTATTCAAAAATTGCTGACATTGATGCATACTGTACAATATAATACCTGCTAAAGCTCTGACTTAAAATACTCTCAGGAAAAGTCTGTGATTGTATAAAGCTGATACTGGACGTTAAGGAGACTCTGTCAATCAATTCTCCACCATCTCCACTGCCTGACCTGCCTTGCAACATCATGTCCATTTCCTCTGAAAAAAAAAAAAGCAACAAACAAAGTAACATTCAATCACACCTATGTCGCTTTATAAGTGGGACTCAACACTCCTCAAAAACAGGAGTTTTCGGCTACAACCCTAATAGAATACTGAAAATACAATTATCAACTAACTAGCATGGGTTAGTTATTATAAAAAAATACTGTTCCCTACAAAAATACAATACATGTATAAAGTCAGTGCCTTGGCCGTAACTGTCTCGTATAGACTCCTCGTTAATGGCTTCATCTGTGGCAACATTTGCTTCTTTTTGGTTAGAACTGAAAAATGCGTCTGGATCTTGACCTAAAAGAAGCAGTAAAAGAAGGACAGTAAAATAAGCTCACATGGTTCACTTATTTATAATGAATAACGGGGTACATTTTTGAAGAACCTTTCCAACCAATGAGACCATCTGCCAGCTCAACAAGACTTCTAAAATGCCCACAATCTACAGTTGTACAAAACGATATTCATTGTTCCTGTCTGACTACAAAACACTTCAACACTTTGTTATCTCTTTGAACTAGCAAAGGACAAAAAGTGCACAGATTTTGACAATTATCACAACATTGATCAAGAAAAACCTAGCATCTGAAGGTTACATCCTAGCAAGAATTTAAGTGCCATTATAGGAACACCTGAATGGTAAAACTTTGAGGTTGACTTTCAATCCAAAGGCTGTTTACTTTGAATACAAGTCTTGAATTTCACAGTCCACCATTACATGTACATGATTGGACAAAACTCTTCGCAAGAATTCTAGTTTAAGCATCATTTGACCTGCACTCACAAAGTACATGTATATTGGTCCTTACCCCCCCCAATACCAATGTTGATAATATGGTTCAAAATACTATGCAAGCCTTAGTATTTGTGACCTTCCATATGACTTCGATGCTAAAGGTGATAGCACAATCACAACGCGCCCGCATTTAAAAACAATAGAAATTGGTTTTAGCACTCTTAATGTGTGTCCGGGAGCACACTTCATTAGCAAATTCTTTTGTTTCATAGAACACGGTAGAAACAACAAAGCGTGAGCAGTCGAACAAAGAAGCGTTTGAACCTTTGAAAATAAAACAAGTGTGCGAAATGACACAACACTCACACATGTAAGAGCAATTCACCTTCGCATGAGTACATGTGACGAATACAACCCAGCTAAATAGTAACATATCGGCGCCAAAGGAACCTGAGGAACTGGGTACTAGTTATGAAGTATTGTCAAAAAAAGAGAATTTTGCTGGCATAATGGGTTTTGAACAAAAGAAAGTAACTGGCAGGAAAAATGTAAAAAAGAAACACAATATAGTATGACATTGATTAAGAGAGACATGGAAAGAAACAATACTTTGTTTGACCATTTTTTGATCACTTGACAAGTCATGTGATTATATCCTGTCAAAAGGTATTGATAAAAATTGTGTACTATTTGACTATGCTTCATTTCTGAGATGTTTGTATAGCACTTTGCCCTGTTTTCGTATATTAAAGTGAACAAATATTATGTTGGGTATGATGTATATTATTCTCACATTAGAACACAGCCCAAGAAGGAAGAGGTGAGATACTAAGTTGTCCATTTTCCCCTGAAAATGACACAATTGGAAATGCCATCACCCAAAAATTTAAACTAGGGATGTTGACCTAGATCACCCTGGGCATCAGCCTTTGTCCCCCCGAGTGGTACCAATGCAGGGCTCGAAATTAACGAAAAAATCCAGTCGCATTTTCCGATAAGATGCAAAAATTTAGTCGCAATTTCGCAAATTTTAGTCGCAAAATCGCCGCGCTGCATTGTGTTGTCAGCGGTTTAGCAAAAAAATATGAGCCCGCAGTGCTTGTGTGTAAAGAAACTGCTGAAAATGGCGAATGATCGAAGGAATGGAGCTGTGCACATAACATCGCAGCTAAATTACTATACAATTACGCTACCTTCAGAGAACATTCAGAGCGAGAAACAAAATAATTTTGTCATTTATTTATTTATTTATTTTAGCAAAAGTAGCAGCAAAGTGGCAACTTCTAACCCTTTTGTTTCGAAAGAACGAAGGTGATAACAAGTCGCAAATTTGCGACTTCTCCCAATATTTTAGTCGCAAAGGGAAAAATTTAGTCGCAAATGCGACCGTATTGGTCGCAATTTCGAGCCCTGCAATGGGCCAAATTTTGGGTCCTCACTCATTTGCTAAAGGCCATCTCTATTGCTTTTTTGGGGAAAATTTCATGTCCACTAAATAGTTCAAGGTTAAAGAAAAAACTTTTTTGGGGGTTAGTGCTCATTTTACCACAATTGCTTGTAATCTCACAATCTGATTGGGCTAATTTGCCGTTGTTGATGAGAGTCTAGACAACGCTGTACCCGTCATGCTCGTGCCATTTTGTCACGCAATGTAATAGCCAATCAGGAACACCCATTTTGGGAAATACACCAATCATATTGCGAGAAAGTTATAGAGAACGCTTGCTCTTTCTTTGAGTCATGATTTTGGTCACGCTCTGAAATAGAAACTTTCTTTGGCTGCGCCTCGTGAGTCCACAACATTTTGACCACTGTGATGACGAATATCGTTGTCGATAAGAGTACAGACAACGCTGAACCACTTTCGATTTGTTAAATTTACATGACATACATGTACTGCCTATAATGTATTTAAATGCTAATACACCAGGAATTTCTATTAAAAATGACTATAGTTGTAAATTGTAGTGTTTTATTGCCTAATCTTTGAAATGATATATGAAATGGATCATACATGAACTGTGGATGCGAAATCAAGTGAAGCTGTGATCTTCGCAGTTATGAACACAATTTTTGCAATTGCTTACAGAGGCCTGAAAAATTCAGGACTTCAATGGGCTTTGAACCTGTGACCTTGTGATAGCGGTGTGACGCTCTAACCAACTGAGCTATGAAGCCACTGAAATTGGGAGCTGGTCATTTGTGGGTTCTAATGTTCCCGTAAGGAATGAATCAACGATGAAATGATATATGAAATGGATCATAATTATATGAACTGCAGAGTTGATGTCATCGTTGATTCATTCCTGTAGCACAGCTTCACTTGATTTCATATCTGCAGTTCATATATGATCCATTTCATATATCATTTCATCGTTGATTCATTCCTCATGGGTACATTAACCCATTGACTCCCAGGGGTTCCCCATTGACAAGTAAAATCGTCTGGCGTTAGAGTAAAACACTAAGTC
Source organism: Montipora capricornis (assembly GCF_036669925.1). Taxonomy (NCBI): domain Eukaryota; kingdom Metazoa; phylum Cnidaria; class Anthozoa; order Scleractinia; family Acroporidae; genus Montipora; species Montipora capricornis. The sequence goes on along the minus strand of NC_090892.1, from coordinate 60,583,162 downwards.
TGGCCGGTTTCGGCTGGTTTGGATGTCGATGGGTTAAAACCCACAAATGACCAACTCCAAACCTCAGTGGCTTCATAGCTCAGTTGGTTAGAGCATCACACCGGTATCGCAAGGTCACGGGTTCAAACCCCGTTGAAGTCCTGAATTTGCAGCAGCACTTGAAGAGGAAGCAGCACCTGAATGTTGCAAAATGTAGCTCCATCAAGTGTTGACTATTAAACCTAAACATCATGACGATAAAAACTACTTATCTGGGCCCGCTTTTTCAAAAGCAGGTTAACGCCATTCAGAGATTAAAAATTAACTCAGGAGTTTAGTTCTCTACTCCCAAAAGCTGTTCAACGCTGATATTCGGCAAAACTGTACATTAGAAGAAGTCAATCATGAAAAACAAAAATAAGCAAAAGAAGCTTTTAACAAAAGTTTACGCTAATCCTAGATTAAGTTAATCGGCTTTCGAACAACCGGGCCCTGGTGTTTCACCAAAATGCAGCTGTACATTGTACATGTACATGTACAGGCAGGGTAAAAAAAACGTACCAGTATCTGGTCTTTTCTCCTCAAACTGCAGCATTACATTTCTGTTACAAGTAGCTAAAGGAGTGGAATCTATGGCATTGGCAAATTCACCAGTGAAAGAGATATCCTCTCCTTCCAAATCATCATCAAGCACAAGACGATTGATGACAATTTCATCTTCTTCCTCCTCATCATTACCAATCAAAGTTCTCTCAAGCGGCTGAGTGGCTGGCTTTAAAGCTTGGGAACTCAAGTTGTCATCAAAATCTGAAAAAAATAAGCTCAATTTCCCACTCTGTCATGGTTCAATGAATACTATAATCGTCATGATGAACAATTTCTGTAATGTTACCCGTATGTGCATAGGTGTTCAATATATCTGTAAGTCAACCACAATAAGAGCTTAAGAAAGTGTCTTTGGTAAGGTGGAGCCTCCATAGTATGCATGTTTCCCTGGAAATGTACAGAACAGATGGCAACCACTATGGCAAACCCTTTGGATGCAATTTAAAGGAGTTAATAACTAAGAGTGCCTCTGTTGCTAGTGGTCAGTGGTTGGTTTGTAGGTGCATGGATAGTAGTTTTGCACATTTGTCCTCCAGCACTGGTGAGTTGCTTTAGCATTCTCCCCAACTTTTTTTTTTTTTTTTGCTTTTTCTTTGCTCTCCTTAGAGATAGCCTCTCGACCGAACACTGAGGTGGCTGCATTCACAGGCTACCTCCGTAACCCTTTCCATTTTACACATCTTTCAAGTTCTAGCATTCCTCAGGCTACTCACAATAGCATTGACGACATGGTTACATTGTAAGGTGAAGCAATCTCTTCTTCAGTTGCGACAACCATCTCAGTTTTTCAGCCCATGTTTCAGGCCTGTTTCTCGGGTGTTTTCACAAGCTTTGAGCCAATCGCTCCCAGAAATCTTAGTGGCATTTCACGAGAACAGATAGTCAAATTTGACAATTTGAAACAGCTCTTCCACATTTCTTTTGAGGGATGAGGCATGTGCTTCAACATGGCGACATCTATCGCTTCCAGCTTGTTATCAACATCAGGTAACATTGTCATTCCCTCTTTTATTTCCTTTTCTGGGGTTTTGTCAGTTGCTCAGCCGCCTATCATGGTACTTGGCATGGGGTCCTGGGATGGCACAGTGATGAGAGCACTCGCCTGCTACCAATGTGGCCCTAGTGCGATTCCCAGACTTGGCATAAAAAATTATGTGGGTCGAGTTTGTTGGTTCTCTACTCTGTACCAAGAGGTTTTTCCCTGGGTACTCCGATTTTCCCCTCTCCTCAACAACCAACATTTGACTTGAATTGCGTTAATTGTTAACTTCACTTTACAGTGTCCCCAATTAATACTCCAGCACTAGAATGACAAGACACTTAAATAAAATTCCTTTTCTTTCCTTTCCTTTTCCAGGCTGACCTTCGATCAGCACTTTGTGGAGTACATGTTGGCTGGGATTCGCAACTTTGGTCTCCTTGAGATCGGCTTAGCAGGATGTGCCCTCAGACAGTCTTCATCCACTGGTCAATGATGCCTACCAGTTATACAATGAACTAGCCAAAGGATGCATTCCCAGCCCATTCTCCACACCCCCATCACCCACTCTTCAGCCGTTTTGAGTCATCCCAAAGAAATATAAGCCAGGAAAATGGCTCTTGAATTACAGATGTCCATTGCCTACAAGGAGCTTATCCCTGTAGTTTTGGCAGCTTCTTTGTGGAAACATCAGTTCTTGACAAAAACATGGAATTTTGTGGTTGAGGTATTGTGGTCCGGTGCTTCAAGAGATTCAAACATGATGGTGCTACTCCATCATCTATCCATGTTTGTGGTCCGATATTCTTTTGCTTTTACTGCCCCCACGTGCCTCTGTCAATTTGACTTTCAGAGGTTCCATCACCTAGCTCCTCAGACGTCACCAACAGCTCTCGCAGTGCCTCCATCACTCCTGGCCCTGCTTCGCGCAGTTTAAAACTCAGAAGTGCCAATTCTACTTGGCAAATGATTTGGCTCCTTGTGCCCGCCACGTCTATAATTCAGGACAACGCCAACTTATAGAGTTTTGCATCCTGGATTGTTATACCAGTGATGACTCCCTGTTACCTGCAAATGAGCAAACTTTGTTGTGTTTCTGTTCTCACCTGGCCGATCATTTTCACCTCTCATTGATAAAGGTCTACATGTCAGTGGTATGCTCTCTACACATTGATTATGGCTTTTCTTATCCCCTCATTTGGTGAACTGCTTACAACTCTAGCATCTTCACAGGGCCATCTCTTCATTGACAAGGCTGGTCAGCCTTTATCTTGTTCCTGCTTGTCATCATTCCTTCACTGAACATTACAAACAGCAGGTAATTCCTGGGCAATTCTCTGGCCACAGTTTCCACATTGGAGCAACTGCTCAACATGGTATTCCTGACGACTTCATCAAAACAATGGGCAAATGGACTAGTGTTAGAACCCACATGGACTCAGTCATCAATGTGTCCCAAAGGCTGCTGCAGTAACAGGTATTTTGTGGCAGACCACTGCTGTCTCACTCTCTTGGGGGCCTCTGGGATTTGGCAGTTCAGGGCATCTTGCTTAGCCAGCCATGAGCCCCTTCGATCTCTCAGCATAGTGCATACATGTAGCTTGGAGAACCTGGCAGCTTGGAATGGGGGCTCATGGCAGGGTTTTGGTGTTGTGACAGCCATGGGAGAGTTATTCTATCTAGGGGTTGGATACCAAAAGTGGAATTCCCCCAGATATTCAAGGCACCCAACCGACACTAAGTAATGAAGTTGTTAATCAATTTAATACAATTTAAAGGAGTTAACAATGAAGAGCACCTGTGTTACTAGTGGTCAGTGGTTGGTTTGTAGGCCAGCCCACGTGCAGTAGTTCTGTACAATGTACTTGTTGCCTGTATTCTGGCAGTGTGATGAGTTCTGTCCGCCATCATGGTTTATAGTGAGTTTTGGCATCCCCCTCAATCTCTCCCTTTTTTTCCCACTGATAGTTGGGTGATGGGTGCCTGTTTGTAAAATTCTTGATGTGGGGGTTCATGGCTGGGTTGCAGTATTGTGCCAGCCATGGAGGTGTTATTCTATCCAGGGGATGGGTAACAAAAGTGGAACCACCCACATATGGATCCCAGGCACCCAGCCTCCACTATGCGATGCATTTGTTTAAAGTGCCCCTGTGACCAAAAAATCAATTCACATTTTTCTTTGGATTTCAAAACTATGTTAACAAAACACCAAGTGACCCACGTTTTAAGCCTTGATTTCAAAAAGACACCTCTTTATTTTAACTGTAATTTTCCTATTTAATGGTCCGCCATTACTAACATTATGTTCTTGAGAGAGCTGGATCGAGGAGAAAATGACGTCAAAGGCTCACTAGTTTAAGAATGCAATACGTGTGTACGCCGCAAAATTAATATGCAGCACGGGGGTTTTGGGCTTTCAGACTTTAAACTCACGCTTTGCATATATAATAAGCTGTGTTCACACGCTGAAATTTGAAGCTAGTGAGCCTCTGACGTCACTTTTCCCTGGATTCAACCCTCTGAGGTCCAATCGGTCAGTTTTGAACGTGACTAATGGCGGACCGTGAAATCCAAAACTTAAACAGCCTTTAGATAAAAATCAGAGCTCAAAATTTTGCCAGTCAGGTGTTAAGCACACACTTTCAAAATCTGAAGGAAAAAAGGAAGTGGTTTTTTTGATCACAGGGGCACTTTAAGTATTGTTACAACCATGAACAATCACTGACCACACTTTGCCTAAATTACTTTCAACTATTACAGTACCGCTCAAATGTAAGTTACCAGTCGCGTCGCCTTTCAGGCGCGACGCGATTCGCGTCCTGCACGACGCGATTCGCGTCGCACGAGAGTCATTGAAGCAGAAATTTTTGGCATAAATTTAGGTGACTCCACTACGCGAAATCCGTACGCGTAGCGAGTAATGGTAACTACATGTAAGCTGCCTGCGACAGACGAGTCGCAGACGATCTCAAATGCCCCAGACAAACTTTCCCTTCTATCTGTAAATCGATCTTAAACAAAACGCGAAAGAAAATTGCATTGTCAATAAAATAATGACGTTGTGTCGCCAAAGAACATGTAGTAAAATGCTGATCTGTTGTTTGATATACAAACACGTAAGCTTACAGTATGCAAAAAGCCGTAAAGACGTTGTTGTACCGCTTGTGCGCTTCTTTGACTGTTAACTGTAACTTTTCGATAATTTCCGTCTCCATGTTTCACTTTTTCTGAGGCGCATTAAACTTTATTACCTCCGCAAGTTTTGTTTTAAATTAAACGATCGCGGACCTGACATTGCAGATCGTATGGAAACCAGGTTAATCTCGGCAAGCATCAGTGACGCCAGCCAAAATTCTCAGCAAGTTGTCGAGTAAATAAATAGCACAAAGTTTCCAATGAAGAATGAAGATTTGGTTGTGCGTTCTCAACTTTTGTTGATCAATTGAAGGTTTTACTTTTCTTAATTTGTACAGGGTTTGAATCAAGTTCGTAAAAATTCGAAGATGGCGGCTGTCAAGTTTACATGTAAAATTGTGATAAATATTTGCATAACCGCAAAACCATTGGAGCGTGTAATTTGCGTCTATCAACAAACTCGAACAGCAAGCGCTGGAGACACCACAGGCGAAGCGTACACGCATGAAAATAACAAACTTAAGGCGCGTTTACACAGGTTGGCGAAGAACTTTATGGAGCCGGAAGGAATAAACTGGTGGAAGACCCCACCTGAGAGTCCCGACCTAAACCCAATAGAGCTGCTGTGGCAAGAGCTAAAGACAATTACCTGTAGGTTTAACCGGAGTGTTAAACATTGCACTTGAACAGGTTCCAACGGCTCCTTTAGGAGCCACAAAATGAACAAAAGCAATGACCAATAGTATATTGTTTGTTTGAAATTATTGCCTTACGATCTAAATCCGGATTTCCGAATCGAAAGCACTCTATCTATCCGAAACCCATTTCTAATTTGATGAAATTAATTATTTTAAGCGAAAGCAGTTTTTGCACAGAAAGCAAGAGAGACGCCAAAGTTTGAAGCGGTATATGTGATGATTAACAAAGAGACTAATATCTTCTTTATCTTGCTATACGAATTGTAGTTTTTAGATCACACAAAAGAAAAAATTCTCAGGTGTGCAAACACTGACGCATGACGGTATGCAAATTCCAACCGTGAAACAAACATCGAGTGTTGTGCGTAAAAAAACACTGAATTCCTTTTGACTGAAGGGCCTAAAGCGATGGGGTTGTTTTGAACGCTTTAATAATTGTGGACTCAAAATAATTTTGCTGTGTAAAGATTTCGGGTAGACAAAGCGTGTTACAGTTGTAGGTTTTCCTGACATTCCATCACGTGTCGGATAGTCTGAATTTTAATATGCCGACTCGCGACAGACGAAAACAAATGTTGATTTAAACGGCAACTGTACTACATGTTTATCTCTCCCCTTGCCAAACTGCTTACGATTCACATTTTCGTGTTTCCTGAGAACAAAGTTAACAGTCTAATTAATTTCGGCGCACACCAGCGAGCTGTATGTCGACTTTTCAGTCAACAACGACTAGACGCTTTTACATCTGATAAAATGCGTGTTTGTTATGCGTCTGGGGCTTTCACAAACAAATCCAAAAGGACAATTAAGAGCGCGCGCGATCCTCCAGTTGATGTACTTACAGATTTTTTTAACTCGCGCGTGACGCGATTCCTGTAGCGCGCGACGCAATCCCTGTAGCGCGCGACGCGATTCCTGTAGCGCGCGACGCAAATCGCGTCGCGCGCGAGGGTGGTAACTTACATTTGAGCGGTACTGTACCTCTTACCAGGTAAATTATCCAGCTGCAAAATACCAAGTGAGCTCTCATCTTCATCCAAGCTTTTCCCACAGCTTGAAGATACAATCCCTAAAATTTCAAATTCTATTTGAGCTGAAGGTGATCTCAAGTTAAAAAAATTGTCATCATGAGAAAACTAAAAATAATATTATTGAGAACTGAAACACATTCACAAGGTAACTACACATGTAAGATTTTCCATAAGATATAAGATAATAACATTTTAATCAGGCATAAGAATATTGGTCTCTGGTCATGACATCACCTGATATAAACATTATTAACTTACACTGTACAATGTACAAGTATCACTCTCCCGCCAAAATGCCAAATAATGACACTTTAGTGTATGACACATGGTGTCCCATGATGAAAAGTTCTAGATGTGATACA
>NC_090892.1:60566372-60568872 GCF_036669925.1 Montipora capricornis | reverse complement strand
TAACTTCATTTAAAGATGGAAATGCAATAATTTTTCACATTTTTCTATCTGAAGCCTTTAAAGTTACTGACATTTATGTTAAAATCAAAATGGCACAGTCTAGCTAGTGTCACAGTCACATGAGTTTTTGGATATTTCAAAGTGGACTAAATGGGGAAGATATATGTTTACAAACATTGCTTTTGTTATTCAAATTTGCCAACCACAGGAACAAAAGACCCTTTGTTTCAAGAACCAATGAGGCTCTGGTTGGCACATTAATGACAATAGGTGACGTCAACGATATCTTCCCTATAATAATTTTATTTTGAGCTCTATGCATGTAACTGTACCGTTTGTAGTGCTCAAGAACATCTAATTCAAACTGGGGTCAAGCTAAGTTTCACACTTAACTCAATGTGCAAAAATTCAGTCTTCCAGTTTTCATTTTAAAAAAATGGAAGGCCTGAAAGACAAAACCAACAAGAACTGAATCAGAATGCTATCTACGTATATACCTTTCATCACCACTTGACTTTTGATGTCTTGCAGCTTGAGTACCAACTCTGCCATCAAAAGCCACTTCCTCTTTTCCATTCGGGTCTTGATTAGACACAACATCAGCAAATGATACTTCGCTGCACTCACTGGCGTCAAAATCCGAAAACGATTCAAGACCGCTTACATGGGATGGAGGAGCGATGTCGCTGAAGGCAAAAGACTCCTGCGAGAAGTCTAAATCCATCGCCATTATTTCTCACAAAACATTGCCGCAAACTTGACATCTGAATCGTCCATAAGAGTAAATGAACTTTTATCAACCCTCTTTGCGTCAAAGTGATCTAAAATTGACGTGAATGGGTCTGAAAATCACAAAGACATGTTATGTTCGCGCCAAACCGCCATGTTTTTTGTTCAAGACTGAATGAAGTCGAGGCAGGACAGCCGCTGATCAAGTTAAGCGTTTTGATTTACATTTCAATTCTTACTTCCCCACTATTAAGAACAATAGTAAAAACGCTGTAGAGAAATTACTCAGCAATCTTCGGATGTTTTTTTTGCGGCACATCCCACCTCGCTCGACCCTCGACCTTCAAAACAACATTCCGATGAGGCATGTCGATTACAACATGAATAACTCTAGTTATCAACAATGTTTTCGCCCCAGGTGCGAGGTGTACTTATACACCTCAATTCTACAGTGCGCAAGATATCTGACACGGATTTGCATGTGTTAACGGCACATTCCACGAATCCCGAGCGAGGGACGAATTGAAAACGCTTGGCAATGCGCTGTAATTGTGTCCACACTTTTCTCTTAATAGCTATTATTTGACAGTACTCTATTCTCGTTACATTGAGCATACTTGTCGTTATGGCATGGCATGAAAATAGCGAGCGATTTGATTGAAGATCAATCAAACGAGAACGAGAACCATGGGGTGTTGTGAATCGAAACCAAGTGGGACATCAGCTGGGCAACAAAATCCTGCGTTAAGGTAAGAACATACAAAGCTCATCAAATAGTTTTGGATGCCATGTTAAAAATTAAGCCTAAGTAGTTCTTATGGCTAATTTTCATATTTTAAGACGATTGTTCTATCAAGTGATTAGGAACCGATACTGTAAAGATAATTTTAATATAATATAACGCGCATGTTAGCAGAGGTTGGATCATTTTTAAGGTTTAAGAAACCAGGTCCAGATCGTTAAGATAACAGAACTGTTTGGTTCGAAAAAAAACCTCTTGCTCATCATTTTATTTGTCGTTATTTTTTCTCTTGAGTCTTTTACATCGTTTTCAAGTTGCGATTCGCCTACGATTTGGCGACTTTCAGTAAATAACTTTGAGGATGAATGTAAGTGCCTGTAGAGGATTTTGTTGCATTAGAAAATTGTCTTTTAAGGTCGTGTTTCATTTCAGTAATTCAGGTTTTTATGAAGATACATTTGACAATGTTGGAGCTATTCCAAATTCTTTTGATTGTTCCCATGGCAACCACTTTATATGAAGCTTAAGGACGGTGACCACCAATTCAAAGGTATTTTTGCCCCGGTTTATGATTATGCGGGAAATGTAGACCTTAACAAGTGTTATTGAAATCGAAAATGAAAATTGGGGATAACCATGCGTTTTTCAAAGATAATTCATGAACAATATTGGTAAAAAGCTAATACAAAGGCATGTATGGCATTCTTTCTCAAATTGAAGCTTAATTATCTCAGAAAAATCGATGGTTGCCCCCAATTTTCTTTTTGGGTACCTACCATGAGTACTTACTAACATCTACTTTCCCTGCATGATTTTAAACCATGCAAAAATATCCCTGTGTTAGTAAGCATCACTGATAGGAAATCAGAGTATCTTGAGATGCACAAAAGGTATGCACAATAACAATAGTAGGCACCGTCCTTAAAATGCAACCAGTTTATAGGGTTATCCCACTCTTTCATATGAACACACAAAAATTTTTACAAAACAAGGTACTGTGTTTGCCTCTGATACCACAGTGATAAAGAT
>NC_090892.1:60553872-60561372 GCF_036669925.1 Montipora capricornis | reverse complement strand
GAAAAAAGAGTCTATTATTGTAGTTAAGTTTTTCCTGTTTCAAAATTTGTTGAACTATTGTTCAATGCAGTTAAATGAAGGTGAACGTAATTTGCAACTGAGAGGCAACAATATTTTAGCAGCTGAATGAAATGATAAAGTTGCTAATGCCTTGGGAGCATGTACACCAGTCTGAGAGCTTTTGGTCATATAGAAAGAAACATTGAGGATTCTTGTCGGCCATCTTGGGTTGTCACTTCTAACCTCTCTACTTCCACTATTTGTCAGAGGGACATCACAGTGCCAGGATGCTGTGGCTCATGGCTGGGTCGCTGGGATTGCAGACATTGGGACATTACAGGGACACATGTACTTGATTGAGCTTTCAGCAGAAGTTCCTGGTCATGGATCCAGATGCCCAGCAACCGTTTAGAAGTGCTGTTGTTGATAGCCCATTGTCTTGTGTCCATTGCCATAAACTGTAACAAGAAGAAATGCTGGCCAAAAAGAAAACCAGTGCAACATAATTATATTTAATTTTTTGTCATAACTGGAATGGTTTAAAGTACATGTACATGCCATTTCTGAGAATTCACATAGAGCATTTTTAACAATTTTTGGGTTAATATTCCTTTTTAGACTCAGAGGAAGAGATTCATCAAGGAATTCTGCAAGCAGAGTGTCCAAACAAGCACGCATTTTGGTTTCAACGCATCATCATAGACATGGAAGACAGTGTCAGAAGTCACAATGCTCCCTTGTATATTGACATTGCGGAGTCTTCACATAAATTGCATGGTCAAGAGGAAACAAAAGAGTGGGATAAGGGAGCAAAGGAACTTTTGACATCCTTAAAAGAGGAAAAAATGTTTAAAGTTTTGGACAAGAGTAACATATATTCCTACAACATCAAATGGGGAGAAAATGGAGTTGATTCCCACTCGAGTGAGGAACATCATCAGTATATTGACAGATTTTGCCAAGACTTCTTTGAAAAAATGAAATCTTGCATTGAAATTTCCATAAAGAATGAAAAACTTTCAACACCAAATGACAAGTTGTTTGAGGAAGTTGCACAGCACTCATTGCAATGTCAGCAGCTCTGTTCTTCCTTACATAGCAAAAGTGAATCATTGGATAAGATAAAGAGTTACATTATTGGCCAAGGGAATTCTCCTTTGGTTGTTCATGGCCAGCAGGGTTCTGGTAAGACATCATTACTTGCTATGGCAGCCAATGCAAGCTCTTTGTGGGTTGGACACGAGGTATCAGTCATTGTGCGGTTTATTGGAGTGACACTTCAATCATCGAAAGTTCACCAGCTTCTAAAGAGCCTCTGTCATCAGCTTTGTGTGGCATTAAAAGTTGATCCCAAAACTGTGCCTGAGGTGAGATTAATGACTTTCAGATTTCAAAATATGCCAAAATATGTTTGTCCTTCGCTTTGTGAATAGAAATACATGTATAACAATGGCAGTCGGTGACTGAATCACACTGATTGAAGTATGTGGGGGCTACCTGTGGCTCTTTTCTCCATGAAGATAGTAAGTCCAAGGCTGCTGCCTAAGAAAATTTTAAAGAGGCCCTCAGAGCTAAACGCTGAGAACTTAGGAGCCCAACATATGAAGTGAAAGGCGTTGCTGTGAAAAATTAAGGAGCCCAGAGCTATTTTTTGGGAGCCCCAGGCTACCGGGCTCCTGTTAGGCAACAGCCTTGAAGTCTGAGACTTAAAAATTCCTTTCCCTCTGCAGCTGTATAGTCAATTCTTGTAGTAATAAAGGCTATCATTTCTTTGAACTCCAACATAACGCAACACTTTGTGTTCATCAAAATTGAGCATGCATCTTATTATTTGCATGTTGTCATCTTCCTGGTTCCAGATATCATGTAAACTTTCTGTTCATGAGCGGATGGTCCGCATTAGTATTTATAATAACAATCCATTGTAAATCTTTTACAGGGGTTGGGTGCAAGGTATACTTTATACCTGTGTACTACGTCACTGTAGCCTGTCATCCTCAATCATAATTAATGACTTTTACAGTTCAAGCAAATTTTTTTGCAATGACCTTTTGACATTTACTTTAGGACTATCAAAATCTGGTGAGAGAATTCCATTGTCTTCTCCAAAGTGTGTCAGCAGCTTCTCAGCCTTTGGTGGTATTCCTGGATTCACTTGACAACATTCGCAGTTATAACATCTCTCGAGAGTTTGCGTGGATACCAAGGAAATTGCCGGCCCATGTCAAGATTGTTCTCAGTTGTTTCACTGATGAAATGGCATTTTCTTGTCTCAAGGTGGGCACTTCATCTGCAGGATCCTTTGAAATTTGTGTATCTGAAATACTTACATTTTTTCTAAAAATTGCTTTTTGCCAATTTAGTGATCAAGTCAACTTAAGATCCCGGGGGGGGGGGGGGGGATGGACCTGAATTACTGAGTCACTGTCCCGCCCACTTTGGCTTGTAAATAGTTCAAATTCTTGCGAGGGGTTTTGTTCGATGCTACTTTTCAGGCCAGCGAACCTTTCTTGCACTCGAAGTAACAGCGAGTCCATGGTTGCAGATGCAACCTCTTCACTAGACGAGAACAATTTTATCCATTTTTCCCCGGGACTCGTGATTTCAAAAACGTATCTTTCCATTATTGTGGTTGTTCCGGTACACCTTGACGGCGAAAGCAGGCTTCCGCTCACACCATGTTTAACTGAAGTGGGTGGGGCAGTCACTCAATAATTCGGCCCCATTCCATAGATCGGTAGTTTTCGTAGTGTGACTAGCCTCGTGAGCGGGCAAGATAAACCAAATCCCGCTCTGTGATTGGCTACCCGAGTGGGCAAGGTGGAGCTATACTGCCCGCTTGGGATTTCTCGGCTGGTCCTCGCAAGATCAAAGATCATTTATTTGGTGTTTTATCCCATATAACAAATCCTTTATTGACCAAGCTTGTTCGGTCAAGATGGCTGGATATTGGCCTCGCTCCTTTTTGCGTGTTTATGGACCTCTACGAAACACGAAAAAAAATAACTTGGCCAATATCCAGCCATGGTGACCTCACGCTTGGTCAATAACCCATATATATCGCAAATGCGCTCGCTATGATTGGCTAAGATCAGCTAAGTGCTATGGCATTATTCTTACCGCGCACCGGTGATTCAGTTGGTTTTGCATCGGGCTGTCACGCGGGAAGTCGAGAGTTCGACTCCGGCCGGACCAACACTCAGGGTCTTAAAATAACTCAGGAAAAAGTGCTGCCTTTGTAATTACTTCTGCAAATGGTTAGACTTTCAAGTCTTCTTGGATAAGGACCATAAACCAGAAGTCCCGTCTCATGGCCCTCGTTGGTAACCAAATAGTATGGGACGTTAAAGAACCCACTCACTTCTCGAAAAGAGTAGGAGACGTTGTCTCCGGTGTTGTGGACTGACCTTAATCTGGTCGGGGGCATCTTTCACTTCCTAAATAAATTGTAAACTTCGTAACGAGCAGTCTGGCCAAAAAGTCCCCCACAAAGCATTGGAAATTAGTCACGAAAAGCCCCGAGGGGAGAGACTAATAACTTCCCTTCACTTCACTTCACTTCTCCGAAATGCCTACGGGCCGATTACGGATTATGCAAATTAGTTTTGTCTTCTTTAGAACCGTTCTGATGGCCATATAATAAAGAACTTAATAACCTTGACCGTTCGGTCGTTACAGCAAAGTCTCAAACCTCTAGAACAAGAACACGTTTTATGCTCTAGCTCTTACTAGTGTTCTGTATCTTATAAGCAGAACATCCTCAAGATCATCGAGCAGTCGAATATTTTCCGAGAATATAATCGATACATGCACAACTTTTAAATGAAAATTTTACGTATGAATGAATTTTTGTGTAATTTCTAGGATATTGTTTCCGAAGAAGATTGCTTCTTGGAGATTCCAAATCTGCGTGATGATGAAGTAAAGGAGATTCTTACACTGAAGCTCAAAGACAGCAACAGAAAGCTCACAGAAACCCAAGAAGAATTCGTGCTTAAGCAGGTTTCAAATTGCCCTACTCCTTTGTATTTAAAGCTTGTCCTCGAGCAAGCGGTTCAGTGGAACTCCTATAGCATTGTGAATGAAGCAAGCCTTGGTGTTTCAGTCGGACAGGTGATCAACGTTTTGTTTGAGAACTTGGAACGAAAACATGGAAAAAAGTTATTTCAACACACGGTAGCGTACATTTCTGCTTCGAGAGGAGGCATAAGTGAAACAGAGCTGGAAGATGTGTTGTCCTGTGATGACACGGTCTTAGATGAAGTTTTCGCCCTTTGGACGCCACATATTCGACGTATTCCTGCATCGCCATTGTCCCGAGTCAAGTCTGACATCGAGTCCTTCCTCGCTGTCCATGTTGAAAATGGGGTTCGTTTGTTGTCTTGGAAGGACCGTCAGTTTTATGATGTTGTCATGGAGAGGTATCTTTTGTTAGGCGAGAAGGAACTCTGCCGTTTTCACTCGGAATTAGCCGACTACTTTATTGGTCGTTGGGCTCAAGGGACTAAGAAGGGAGACGGTAAAGGAAATGCAAAAGATCGCCATGTTGCTCGTCAACCACTGAAATTCCGCGGTGGCGTGTTTAATTACAGAAAACTAACCGAACTACCCTATCATTTGCTAAAATGTGATGACTTTGATAGACTGAAGCAGAGCGTTCTGTGCAACTTTGAATTTCTCTTAGTCAAGCTGAAAGCCTATTCAGTCCACGACGTCATAGATGACTTTTTGGAAGCCCTAGCTGTCAAACCAGATGAACAAGATATCAAGTTGGTTTTTGAGACATTGCAGCTTTCAGTGGAAGCATTATTCGTGTCTGCCGATCAGTTGTCGTCGCAGCTTATTGGGCGTCTCTCATCGTCTCGTTCCCCTTCTCCTTTTATTGCTCGTTTGTTGCGTCAGGCGCATCATCCTTCCAATCCAGCTTTCATCCCTAACATCCGCTGTCTGGCCCGACCAGGAGGCAGACTTGTGCACTCGCTCCTAGGATTGCACGGATCCTTAGTCCTAAACCAAGATGGCAGCAAGGCCATGAGTGGGTCGCATGACCAACTGATCACACTTTGGGATGTAAAAAACGGGATTATCGAAAAAACCCTGGACACCTCACACGCTATCGGTTATGTGGAGTTTTGTCTTGAAGATCAACTTGCCGTTGCGTCATGCTACGGCGTAATACAATTCTGGAACCTTCATAAAGGCGAAAAGGTCTGGGAAATTTCAAGCACTGACACACCAGCGCCTATCGCTGTGGCAGGAATCCGTGACACTCTTGTTGCTGTTTTGGGTAGCGCGGTAAAGGTCGTCAACCTCAATGACGGAACAGTCACGAAAGACTTCGTGGATCAGAAGTTCCTCCACGACAGAGTTGCTGGACTGGGGGATGTCATTGCCTTTGCCAATTCTTTCTGCAGTTACGTTAGAATTTACGATCTTCAAGCAAACGAAATTCGTCTCTCTATTGAAGTGTGTGGGGAAGATTCAGATGATTGCGTCAAGAATGTCATTCTCACTCCATTTCATGGAGGTCAACTCATTGTCGCAACCGGGAGATCTTGTGCGAGAGTGTTCGAGTTGGTTTCAGGGAAGTGTCTTCATGTTCTTGGGCCAGACATTCTTTATCCCACAGTCAGCAAGAGTGGACGACACCTGCTATGTACCAGCAGTCTAAACGATATTGCAATCTGGAACTTAGAAACTGCGGTCAAGGAAAAGCAGCTGTTGAAGCATCCGCCAACCACTGCTATTGAAAGAGTAGCTTGTGCGGATCTGAAGGTGATTTTGACGGTATCGGACGACCTCATGGCACGTGTGTGGGACATGGAACAAGAGGGCGGTGCGGAAGTTAACTTTGAAGACAACAAGGATGTGAACAGCATCCAGCAACTCGTACTGATCAAGAGCAGTGTCCAGAAGCACGTCATTACAAAGTCGAAGACTCCTGGTCCAATATGTGTCTGGAACACAAGCTCGTGTCAAATCATCCGAACCTTGACCAACACCAATGCCGATGAAATCCTTGTCGTGGATGACACTCGTGCTGTCATACGTTCAGGAACAAGGCTGGCGATAATTGACCTCCAAGAAGGAAAACTCATCAAGCATGTGCGATCCGACTTCCTTGCTAAAACGGAAAAAGTTCACCGCCATGCAAGCTCCCTTTACAAACGCCGAGATCTTGCCCTTCGTCTAGCTGAGACTCCAAGAGCAGTGACGACGAGTTTGAAATTTAGCGATTGCGCTTTGGTTGGTTCGACGCACGTTCTTATTCTTTCTAAAGACCGCTTGTATGTCAAACTCGCTTCTCTCGAAACGGGTGAACTTGTAACCAAGTTGAAAGCAGGCCAAAAAGCTGTCATTGAAACCGTTATGGTCAGTGGTAATGGGCTGGTCGCAGTGTGCTCGTGTGAGAATGCTCCGCTTCTCGTCTGGGATCTGCGAGAGAAATCCAAGCGCTACACTTTAAAAATCAGCGGTCACTACCCCCGCTTGACCACTGCTGATCTAAGTTTTAATGGCCATTATCTTGTCGATGTCATGAAGTTGGACAAGACGCACAAGTCTGTGGTGACCTGGGACCTGGAAACTGGCAAAGTCAAGCATATCATTGGTCAGGGTATGAATGTCTGGAAAGTGGCGTCCTCCTCACTGAGCATGCGCTTGTTGGTAGCAGGGAGAATTGCCACTAGCGAAACTTTACGAGTGTACAACTTGGTGACGGGGGAATTTCTTCACGAGCTGAATGGACACACAGAGCCTATTGAGGGTCTCTCCATGTCCAAAGATGGCAAACGAGCCCTAAGCTATGTACCGTTAGCTGTCCAAGATCGTTCTGTTCGCCTTTGGGACTTGATTTCAGGTTATCTCCTTGCCTCCTTTACTCCAGACCTCCCAATATCCAGCTGTATCATGACAGATGATGGCGACCAGGTTGTCATGGTGATTAACAAGTCTCGACCAATCGTATCTTTGACCTTGTCGCATGAAGTTGGGTCACGCGAGCTGTCTGTTGACGTGTCAAATCCATATTACAATCACCCCACCCTTCACGGGGCCGTGTTTGATATGAGCAATGAGCTAAATTGGGAAGCGGAGAACGCGGAAAACGAAGTTGATGTCTGACTTTTGTTTGTCATTTTACCGAATTTTGCGCACGTAGCCATAGGCGTATCCTTTACTTTTGGTTGATGCCGCACAGACGGTAGAGTTCCGAGGAAAGGAAATCTTCCATCATGACTTGTGTACTGTTGGCGACAACATTTAGTTGACAAATGCACTAGAACAGACTTGCTGGAAGCAAAAGTTTTCCAGTGTACAACTTGGTGATGCGAGAATTTCTTCAGCTGCTGAGTTCACAAATAGAGCCTGTAGAAGGTCGCTGTATGTCCAAAGATGGAATACAAACCCTAAGCTATTTGATTGAGATTGTCTCGTTAAGATTGAGTGTAATTTTATTTTATTTTATTTTGTTTTTTAGAACTGTAAATAATCTCTCGTTTT
>NC_090892.1:60526372-60548872 GCF_036669925.1 Montipora capricornis | reverse complement strand
CTTCAATTCTCGTTCAAGCCTGGAACTCTTCAAGCCTTTGAGGACTCTTTTGTAAATCACTTCTCCGGTGAAATTGATCTCCTCAATAAAGATTATTATTATTATTATTATTATTATTATTATATTATTATTATTATTATTATTATTATTATTATTATTATTTGTAGAGGCCTCATCTCCTTTATTTTCATCCTATGGTACTAACCGAACTAAACACTCAAACGTTATCGTGAAGTACCTCTCTGAACTCGGATTTGCCGCAGTCGTGCCACGCCCAACTGCAGTGACATCCTGTCTCCAATAAACGGGTCACTAGTTTCAACACCGCGGTACGACGATGGTGAATGTAATTCTGGCAACATAGTCTTTCTTGCCCAATCCCAGATCGATTCTTTTGTGTTCACCTGCAAATATATTATAACGTGTAGCATGAGAACAGACCCCAGGACATTTAGAAAGCATATTAAACCTCAGCATTGCCTTTCTCGTCCCCACTTTATCAGTGTTATTTAATTTCTTCTTCACAGTCAAATCTATTCGTATTTCCATTTGATATTTGAATTATGCAAGACTCTATGTAGAGCGAAGGGTTATCTGTGGGCCTCGACTAGAACCACATCACTCAACACGTGATCATATTCAAATTGAGCTACCTAGAAAAAAAGCCTCGGTCTTTTTGCGGGGTTGCAGCTCATTTTAGAGAATCTCGGCAGGGAAAGGGAACAGATAAGTAACAGCAGGCATAATTAAACAAAACCTTGGTTTTACATGCATACCTAATTGAAATCTCCCCAAATGGGCTTTTCGGGGCCAATGGAACACAATCAACGAAACAAAAGAACAACAACTGTTAACTCCCAACTGGCTGGAGCCAAACCACTGGGCCATTTACAAGTGCAGCCCAGACGTTGAATCAGGGACGTGTGCCAGGATTAAATTCATCGACTTTTTACAACGGGTTTTGAACCCGGGAGCTCCCGATAGCAAGGCAAAAATCAAACACTCCACTGATAAAGTCGTTGTGATAACGTTGAAATATTTCTGTTAAGCATTGTTATGGCTTTGAGTCAGTAATTTTTGGATCACCTTGAAAACATATCTACCGGGTACTCAATGCTGCTAAACCTTGGACTAAATATGCTAACGACACAAAATTATCTCGATGACTTACCTCGTCCAAACGAACTCGGCTGTTGTTATGGATTGGATTAACAAATATGCGGTGCAGGGTGTCGATCATCTTGTAGGAGTCTGGGTTTCTATACTGGAAGCTCAAAATAATTACAATTGCCAAAAGAATAACGTAGACGCATAAGTCTGTGAATAACTTAATGATTTGACGCCTTCTAAGCTCCTTGGCTCGTAATGATTTGACACGTTCCTTGTCAGGAGGATCATAGTGTGAAAAGTCTTCGTTCGTCAGGTCTTGCCTGACTAGTTCATCGCTTGCCCCTTGTGAATAACAAAAGAAAGGTCGTGTCAAGATAATCAAACATTTGGAGTGAGTCAAATCCATTTAGAGATACAGCGTTTTCCCAAAAGATAGCACCGAGATTTGTCAAATTTACAGAGGTAATTCTACAAGGAGAGAGGGGTCACGCTGAACTCATCTACTGAGCTCAGTAGGGAGTGGAAATTAAACATAGGCGTGGCGCGGGAATTTCTACTCATCTCAAACAAAGTAAATATCTTCCGTATCCTATTGGAAGTACCCTGGTAATGTCATTACATCTTTCCTTAAATACAACGCTTTCAGACAAATATCTTGTTATACTTTTAAAATCACGTTTGTATCACCCAAAGCCAGCAAAACTGGAAGTCTACGTTACGAACGTGGGTGCCATTTGGCACATTTCATTTGTACTCATAGATACGTGACCAGCCACAACCACAGTACTTTCTCGAGGGAGGAAGAGAGAGGACCCTGGGAACTAGGTTGCGTGAAAGCTTGCCAACGGATTGGTGCGAGAAGGAAAAGGGCAAGTCTCGCGAGTCCAAATTCCTTCGAGCTGATTCCACCCCACAGTCATTAGTCCCGAATATAGATGGTTTATTAGAGGGTCCAATGTGCATTGAGGTCTCATTCGCTTAGAAGGCTTTTAAGCTGAGCTAGTCAAGTTGACCACGTGCTAGCAGAGATAGACCAGTTCATCAGACTGCATCCCCTGCTCTTTGTGAAAGGCATTTGGAATCATTCAACTTCCACAGACTTTACAGACAAGGGTTGTGATTCAGGGTATTTGGTTAAAAACTACGAGAGGGAAGTTCACATACCTGCGTCGGCTGTTACTTCTTCAAGATCGTCTTCACCATCAGCGGACTTTATGAGCGTCGCAAATATTACGGAGAGAACAAGGACTTTCAATGGCTGGCTGATAAGTGTGTCTTGAACGAATGAGATTAACATTGTTGTGAGCCAAAGGTTAGATTGTTCCCTTCCCCACATCATGCTGTAGAACAATGTGAATACGGCAGATGTTAACGTGGTCAGGATGCAAAGACACCACCCTACGTAAACGCACCAATATGGAAAACACGGTGCCGAAGATCGACCAGAGCCTTGAAATTTGGCGCGAATCTTTGCTAAGACACCCGGTTTTTGCGTTTCCTCTACACATTCACAGTCGTTGTCACAGATCTCAACATCAGGGTGAGGCAGAGTTTCTACAGATCTACCACGGTTTTCATCTACTAGACCACCTCCGGAATCATCTCCGCCAATGATGCAATGAACATAATTTGCATCCGTCTCTTGATCAAAACATTGAAGCGAAATATCCTTCTCATCAATAACAGAGTCACTTTCTGTGGAGTTAGCAGATGTTTGAGACGATAAATCATCGCACCTGTCTTTGTCAGCTTTCGAATTATTGATTTCTTTGGCTCTCGAGTTTCTGAAGAGTGCAACAATCAAGACGTTAACAGGTATTACAATCAATGCGCTCTCGATGCCAATGATTAATGTGCGCATGTTCAGCTTCAAAGGTCCTATCTGAAAATCGTCAGATGAGTCCCCTGGTTGAGGCGTTGCTCCAAAAAACATCGCAGTGGCCACCATGAAGGAGAACAGAAGAGATAAGCAACAGGACAGTCGCTGAAGTCTTGTGAAAGGACTTCTCGGTGGGCGATATGCCACTGAAAACCATAGATGATTGTCACAGATTCCCTTTCGAAGTTTCGTGTTAAAAACTTTCTTGAAGGAAACCATGTCATTATCATTGGCAGGACGGAACAAGACGTTTATTTTTCCGTCTTCTTCTGCCACATCAAGCCAACGGCCTACAAGAAAGCGGACAAAATCATTGCGTTCATGTATAACTATACACGGTCTACACTGAATATTTCAAACACCGCGCTATTCTTCTTTCGCTCACAATCACGAAATACATCTTCCAGTAGAAGCTAAATATCCAACTCAAAGCTAACAAAAAAAATCAAATTTCAAATGCATTTGTTATGTCAATCTTCCAAATGGTCTAGATAAAAGCAGTGAAGAAACTAATTTTAAGAAAAACACTACACTCCTGAGTTTTACAGACATGTTTCGGCAGTTGCCTCTGTCATCTTCCGTGTGAAATGAACAATAATTACAGTGAAATATAAATACTAGAGAAATTACAATAATAATAATGACAGTAATTAAGACTACGACAATAGTAATTCAAAATTAAACAGAAAGTTTTAAATTAACGTGTTTGACCTGTGCGTTAAGTGCTGGTTTGTCCCAAAATATGTGCAACGCCTCTTTCATTTTGAGAGCAAACCGCGAAGATGCCTGATCAATAATGGCAAAATTGTCACGGGAGCATGCAGAGCGACACGCTAAGGAGCTCTCCAGATGCTTGAAAATGTGTGAGGCCCTGTCCGTTTCCAAATGTTCCCTTACACGTTTGTTGAAATGTCAGGTGGTTTCACCGACATAGCAAGCTGCACAGCCTGCACACGAAAATTTATAGACAACACATGATCGGAGTCCATTGGGGACAGGGTCTTTCACACTAAAGAGGCTACCTACTTTGAAAGAGGAAAACGCTAACACGATGTTTGCATTATTACAATAGAAATGTGAAAGTCGACGAATGCGCTTTTGGGCGATGCTAGAAATATAACCTATGTAGGGTAATTCTAAATACAAAGTATTGGGCGCTTGTTCACTAGTTGATCTTACAGAGCTGCCTGTCAATCTGAGTTTCCTTATGCCCTTGAATGAACAATAACCATGCACCCCACCCTCCAAATAAATCCAAATAAATCGGCGCCCGAAATTCTGTCGCTGAGATTTCATACCAGAGAGGAAAATCCATTTGTCTCCAGTTTGGCAGTCTCTGAGCATGGCTCTGTTGAGAAACCATCCTGGGCTTTTTCCATCATTATCATGCCACACCCTCAATCCACGGATAGGCCCCAGTGGATTCGGCAAGGACAGGATAAAGACATTCAGGTCTCCTCGTCTGAACAGCGCTCGTGAAGTATCTAACAGGTAACATGGTCCGCTGCTTTCCTCCTCGCCAAGAATCTCGCATCCTACATGAGCAGTTGTACCGGAGCCATTACGACTTCCAGTCACAAAGTAGATTTCGTAACGGTAATCGCTGTCTTGGTGATAATGAATGAGGGTTGCACCAATCTATAAACAACAGAATAAAATGTTTATAGCCCCTCTAGTCGTGCATTGGTGTGTAAGCCCATTGTAGAAGATGTATGCGCTGAGACTGATGGACTCCTTCGTAGGACGGCAAAAACTCATGACTTGGAGTGTGCAACTTCGATGTATTTGTGCTCTGACTGAGTCGTTTTTCGATCGATTTTCCCGACAAATCCAGCCACTCATAAGCCTCACATAATTAATCATTTTCCATGGGATTGAGACGGTCATTTGTGCGTGTTTCGTCTTTTTTCAGTAAACACTTGTCTCAAATAAATTTGGTCTGTGAAAATGTTGTTTCATGGACCAAGAATGGGAAATCGTTGAAGAGTTGTAATTTAGGGAAGGTAGAGTCGCGATGGGGGAGGGGGCAGTCTCCAAGAGGATAGGAACCGTAAGATTTTTAAAATGAAAGAAGGATGATCCAATAAAAGCCTATAGCGCTGGGTTTCAAACCACTGCAGTTTGCAAGCAGTTGTCGGGGCTCGGAATGGACCTTCTACTGACCTGCATGGCGTCTTTTCTGTCTGTCCTCCAAGCCCATATTGCAAGTAACGCGTATAACAATAGCAAGAACAGAATCGTAAACATCACCACTACGTTTCCTGTTTCAAAGGCATTTTTAAACCCTGCTAATGCTTTGCTGAAGTCGATCGGATTGGGCGCCACAAACATTCCTGAACCAAATGATGTGAGATGATTTGTCATACAGTGTATTCTTGACGGACTTGTTAATGGTCCCACCTGGGAAAGGAAAAAAAACCGTAGTTACTACATTCACGTCTACAACATGGGCAACGAGAAAAGACCCGCTCCCTTCAGTCCATGAAAGTTTAGTACTGTTGGACGCGTTTGATTCCAAACGGATGACCAACAGAGGATACCCTGTGCTATAAATGTGGGTTCCCTGGTTGCGGGGAGAAGAGTGCAGAAAACTCTCCCCTCCCACGAAACTGAACAGGATTCATATTCTAGCTGTTTCCTCCACTGGGCTGAGTTCTTACTATTCTCGACTCAGCTCCGAGGTTTTTTCAGGGTTTTCCGGTTTCCCCTCACCAAAACTGAATTGGCATGTAGCTCTCTCCCCTTCTGGTTGCACTGATTAGGGAAGAATACACCAAAGTTAAAGTACGCGTGCCTTGTCCAGTGGGGTGTTCATTGTCTTTAACACTTACCGCACAACCGTCTCCCGACCATTTTTCTACTTCTTCGTTCCAGTAAAGGCATTTCGTTTTGTAAACTCTCATCGAATACTTCATCAAGACGGTCTCGTTGAGATCTTTCCGTTCGTTTTCATATAGAATACCAACGATGTAAGTGGACGCGCGAAGGTCTTTGTTAGAGATGAATAGAGTGTAAGCGGTGTATTCCTCAAAGCATCTAGTATAGTTTGCGATTGTCCAATTATCACTTGAAGGGTTCCAAACCACTTTAGTCCAGGTGTATGCATTTCTGGTTGGCTGCACTTTTTCTCGCACGTAAACTTGCAGTTTGTGACTGCAATTAAATGGAGCAATCTCAATGCTAACAGCTTCATCCTTCGAAGTTACAGTAATTTTGTGATAAGTCCATTGGGCATTTTCTGTTCCGTTTAAACTGAATTTATCTGGTTCTGGCAGCTTCTCTGGACCAGGCAAGAAGTACTCAACTTGTTGTTTAAGGTTGGAAACAGTTATAGACTTTTCGTTATCCTTGTCTTCAAATGATAAGCTAACCACAGGGCTTTTGACGTCTTTTGATGACTCATCGTAGGTGTAGTAATTCTGAGGCATAGACGCCACCTTAGAAAAGAAAAGACTGAGAATTAAATTTCTTATATCAAACCCTTTTTCGAGTTTCCACCAAACATGATTCTTAAAGACGAATCGTAGGTCTGGAAGAAAACGCATTTAGGATTAATGCTGGACACTCACCCACTCAACGGTTTGGCTCATGATTCGTCTGTGTGATCATCCAGTCAAACGTTTAATTAACTTCAGCGACGACAGCGGCAAAGCCAACGAATATGTCGATCAAAATACGACTTCGCGCTATCATGAGTATTTTGCGATTATTCCGTCTTGTTAACGTTGTATAATATAGGTGTGTATAATATAGGTGAATTGTCTTATAACTGGGTTGGTACGAGCCGTCTTGAATCAAGGATATCAAATGAAATATTCGATAAGTGTGCGTTGGATCTGAGATGGCGCGTAATGCCCAGTTGGTTAAAACCAGTCTCATATCCAACGAACTCGAAAGGAACCATTGTTTCGTTAAATCTTCATTAAATTCTGATCGCATGGACACTTGGAAAGTAAAGCCAACCAGTTTCCAGCTTGACAACAGGTGACGCAATCAGTTTCCATATTAGGTCATACTGTATATGGGCTAACTGATAACCGAGATTGAGTGAACCAATCTGCACACGAGATACGCAATATCCGAGATTGAAAATTTAATAAAGAGCGCTTAAAATTACACTCTCATAGATATCTCTGCTCAAAAATTAGTGCTACACAACCAGCGTTCGAATAAACGTATCCCTTTTCGAACTACAATAACGCTATATTTGTCGTGGCCGATGAACTTAGGGTCCACGTTTTAACTTTTATTAAGCTCTTAGTTCAGGAAATAACTTTACTAGCTTTTAATTGATTCGAGAGTAGGAAGATAATATTTTCAATTTAAAAAAAAAGAATCAGTGTTTAAATTTTTAATAATCAACTATATGGTTTAAACTCACCTTCCGATTAACGGAGCGTATTCCTGCTTTTCCTCCACCGAACATATCGTTACCACTTGGCAGTTTAAAATTTGCCGAACCTGAGCTCACCTCACCACCAGCTTCGGAAGGAGAGAAACTCTTGAGGTTTAGAGTCAGTCGCGGAGTGGAAATCTCGGTAGCGTCTTCAAAAGCAACCTTTCTCCTCAGGACCGATTTTGACACAGAGTTTAATGCCGTGAAGAGCTGCTTCACCACAGATTTACCCTAAAGCGGCAGAAGCAAAACTTGAATTGATGCGCTGTTAGTTAGCATTGGATTTCATGGCAGCCTGAGGTGGATAAAAACCTCCTCAAGTAGCTTTTAATCTTTATGAACAATGCGTTGCTTCCCTGATATCCAACAGAGTTAACGAATACAAAAGCGTTGTGAGACAGGAACCGGAACTACGATCTATTTTCAGTATGCGAGGGGATTGGAAAGTCCCTCCAATGTGGAGCCAGAATATTATTTAAGGTCCTGAGTGTTCGGCATGGCGAGATTTGGACGCAGGATCGAACAGCTCAGCAGACTGGCAACTTACATTACCGGCCTTTACGAGATAGGAGCTCTTGTAAAATTTTCATTCATACACTGCTTACGAGTGGTGAAGCAAGAGGAGAAAAGGATACCACAGGGGGAGGGGCGGGGGGGCAACAAAGTGGGGAAATAAGAAAACGTATCAGTTATACTTTTTTCACCTGGACTTACTTTTGTTCGTTTGTCTTGATTGCCACTCTGCACTTGATCCTTGTTTGGTGACGTCACGTTGGTTTTGTTAGGTTGATTGACAGCTGCCAAGTCAGAAGCAGCGCCCAGCAAATTTCCGATTGAGCCACACATGTCAGCCGCAACGGAATCCACTGAACTAGACCCAGGTTCCTGAGATTCACGCTCAAGAAAAGTAGCCATGTTGGTCAACGCTGACGTGCCTGCTTCCTGCGGCAACAAAAAATTAAACCCACATGTGTAAGAGAACGAAATAAGTTCATATCCTTTGAAAGCCCATAGACAGGCAATGAAACAAATGATACAAATAAACAGAATAGAATTCTAACTATTATGACTTAGATATTATGACTTAGACTAGTTGGCTGTTAAAAGTGATTTGGGCGCTTTCCGTTTGGTTAAAATTTCCGGAAACTTCCGGTTCACAGAATAATGAAAAAACGAGTCTCTTGTGAGCATACAATTCAATAACGTGTCGTGATCAGTGTGACATGATTGGGTACCTGTGTCACACACACACACACACATCCATTGGACTCCATCTTGAAAAACGACTTTTAACAAAGAAGCTCGAGAGACATTCATTTCTTCTGTTTAACTTCTTGAAGTCTCTTTACGAAGATGAAATTCGATAACAATGAAGTGTGTTATCGTTTTTTTTAATACAGAGAGTAGCTTGAGATGTTGATCGTGGCTCGTCGACTCAGGTTGACTGACACAGCACTACGGGTATCAAGTTGTTCGCGTATCATTAATGCATTTAATCTTTTAGTGCCCCAGAAATAGTCTGGGTTCATGGACTTGGTGAATATACAACCGTTTCTATTCCTTGCCTCTTTACCTGTGCTGCAAGTGACACTTCATCTTTAACTTGGGTAACTTGGTTCAAGGAACTTGATATGAGTTTTGCAGACTTTTGGGATGCGACAGTTTGACTAGTAATTGCCTTCACCAGACTCTCGCGCATCTGCGAGGACATAGACGTATTAGGCAAAAGTTTAATTACAAGTGAAATCTCATTGACGTTACTTAAACTAATGTCATACTCCAAAATATAGTCCTTCCATTATTCTTTCTGGATGCCACTAATCGAAGCTGCCTCAGTATGCATTTGAATATGCTATTTAAGCAATAGAGGACGTTTTCCGTGATAGCCTCATAGCCTCATCTAAACACGAAAGGGAGTTGGGAGAATTCGAGACAGTTATGCAAACCCGAGACGCAGCATTAGAGCGTCATTTTAACATCAGCACTATCCAGACTGCTTTGTCAAAATGTTTCCTTATTCAAAAGTACCTGCTTTACTGGAAACAAAGAAACAATTGGTCAAATTTGGCTGATTGGTAGAAACAATCCAATGCATTCTGGTCTTGGAAGTAAATTACTATTTAACAAATCTTGACCGCTAGTCAAGGAACCGTGGACTCTGGGAACGAAAATGTATACACGGGTTTCCACCGATTATACTGTCCCGATTATAGCCTAGTTGTAAATGTGCGCACACGTGCTTTACCTATGCATGTCAGGTAGTCTGGAAACGTAATACTCATTTAGAAATAAGATTAGATTGAGTTTTCAAAACCTGTTTCCGTTCCTCTGTAAACGAGGAAGCATCTTCTCCACCGGCTGTCTTCACTTGGTGATTTAGGATGGAGCTAATACTTCCAACAATACGGCTTACATCTTGGTACTTTCCAGATTTAACCAAGGAATCCAATGAACTTCCGCCACTATTCATCATACTTGACATTTGACTCATCAGCTCCTTGCCACTGACCAGTGCTGGAAGGGACTGAAATTTCGAAAAAAGGCTGCTGTGAAAATGGGAGTAAAGTAATAAAGTTGCTTTTTCTTGACCATAAGAGAGGTTTGGCCACCACAACGGCGCGGCAACGGAAACGAAAAGTATCAAAGACAACTTTAATAGCCTTAATTAATGTTATGTTGCTCGGAGGACGGCAAAGAGATTTAATAATTAAGGGAAAGAACTTTGGAAGCGACAGCAGCAGAAGGCAACTGAAAAGGACAACAACGGCTTTTAATTATTGAAGAAACAATTGTGTACATGCACTCCATTTAATTAAGTTACTCATGTTCAGAAATCCTAGTAATTAATACGCACACCCACTCTTAATATCCAACACAAAGCTTCCCTAAGTCTAAGTATTTGCTCCCTAATTCCAACAATAAGATTGGTGCCAACGATAATATATAATTATACAATTCTCCTGTATGGTATGTGATTATTTGTGTTTGTTGCATAGATAATGCAGCGAATGATAAGTATATGTATAAGGCTGTCTTTTCTCGTCTTTCATACCTGAACTTGAAGACTAACAATTGTTGCAGAACCAAATTTGTCGGAAACACGAACGGTGATGTTCATGGTGTAATTGTCAATTTCCTCCCCGAGGGGAAGAGAAATAGTAGCATTAGCCTCTCTTCCATAGTAAAACATTGATTCCATGATCCCATGGACATAAACAATCTCGTAGCTGAGTGGTCCATCTGGGTCATACCAACCAGTGCACCAAAACTTGTACTCTTGCGATAGCACGTGCCCAATACGTGGTTCTACGTCACAAGTGCCACTCTTCGGTGCAGAATTTACTTGGAATTCATAAGACGCTCTTCCATAGTTGCCATCAGGCAAAGTGGCCGTGACAACTAGCATGTATTTATGGTCTCCTTGCAAAAGATTTCTCTTTATGATCAAGTTTGGGTAGCTAATTTGTGACGTGTTTTCCTGTCTTGGCAATGTGGTATTATCACGCTGCCACGTTGGTTCGACAGTGCCTTTTCGACTGTCTAAGATGAACAACCACCAGGAATACACAAGATCATTTGTACAAGATGTTCCTTTGCATTTTGTTGACACTGAAAGTTTGTCCGAAGGATTGACCTTCGCTCCACAGTTAACTTCACATCTTAAAATGGAGAAACATCATTCAGTAAAATCACCACATTTATTATTTTTTTCTTTAAAAGTTACACAAAATCATTTATTGTCGGTGTCATGGTCGTCTCAAAAAACTAATTCATAAAAATCGAAATCCTTTCTAGGAACTTGAAAAACCGCATCGTTTCAATTTCGTGGTGTTATGCTTTTCGAACATAGGGACACATTTATGACCACAAAAAAAGTCACTGTTGTGACGATATTGACTTATTCAGAAGATTCAAGACAATCTGCTACGTATTTCTTTAAAATTAGTTACGCAATGCAAGCAGTAACGTTTTGTACCTGATTAAAAAAGAAAGTCAACTTATTATTGTTATTATTATTATTATTATTATTATTATTATTATTATTATCCATCTTGGTGACGTTTTCTAGTTTTGGGAGCTTCAAGACAGAAACAGTTCAAATTTTTCTCTCATGAATCCCGTCTGACCAGTACAAGGTTGAGTCTTCTGCGTTGAGGAGACGGAGAAGTTGGCATGGTTTGCATTTCTCTCGTTTTTGACAAACTGCAGGCGGGAGTAATACGTTGCGGATATTCTCTTTTACTATCTTACCTTAAAGAAAGAGTTGGCAGATCTCTGGGTCCTAACTCAAGCTTCTGTGTCGTGGAACTCATCCTTTGATCTTTACTGACCACCAGCACGATTACGTAGGTTTCATGCTGCATCATTTGAGTTGTTTTTAGTTCCAGGAATGTTGTGGTTGAAAATAGGTAATATCCATCTCGGTAACATCCTTCTCCGTCCTGAGTGTAGAATGTGACACTATTGTCCCCGTCCATCGCCACTGAACCATTAATGACGTCCAATATTAATTTTGGAAAATTTTCGGAGACATTTCTGCAAAACCACAGGAACTGCATCCCTATGGGGCAGAGCAAGAAATGGAAGCACTGTACATATTAAAAACATACCATCTG
This sequence comes from Montipora capricornis, assembly GCF_036669925.1. NCBI lineage: Eukaryota > Metazoa > Cnidaria > Anthozoa > Scleractinia > Acroporidae > Montipora > Montipora capricornis. Next base: position 60,536,871 of record NC_090892.1, on the reverse strand, counting down.
AAACTTTGAGGTTTGTTGTGTGGCCATCTGTTCCTTACCTCGTCCCTGGTTGTCTCCTGTCACAACAAGGAAGTGCGCATGCGTGAAGGGGAATATTTGTGTGTGTGTGGGATAGGAAAAAGAAAGGAGACCACGTCTCAGTCCTCTCTTTCTTCGCACAAATCCATTCGTTAATGGTGCGTGTCCCACAGTCGCGTTGGTAATAGCTCGCATTTTTACTACAGAAAGACTTCTATTTCAAGGTATAGTGGTATATGGGACTGTGTGCAAGCCGCGGGTCCAGAAATTTGAGGCTTCCTGTCTCAGAGGACAAATTCCTGGTGGTTCTAAAATGCGACTCTTTCTTAAATAAGGCAAAGCAAAGTCACACAAGAGCCACTGGGAATCACATGGTCGGAACTTCATCCCGGTTTCAAATGGCATGAAGCGACTCCCCAACCCCTCCCTCAACAGAACGCCTGTCGATCGTTGGGTTACCTCACCACTATGTAGACAGTTAACATTAATACAAATGGGTGAAGGTGGACAATGTATTGAAAGCAAAGTTTCTTGTCTAAGGAAACAATAAGGTGATTGACGGCTTGCATGGCCTCGAACCATCGACCATTAGGTCGGGATTCCGACGAGCTAAGCATGACATCACCGAGCCTCCAGAATACAATAAAGCTTTTAAAGGAAAATCTGAATAATACCTGAATGATTTCCTGGCCCGACGTCTGGGTCAAACGAATTAAAGCCATCAATAGTTAGCATGGATCCGAAACCGCGCCTGACCTCGCTCCCTCCAATAATTTGCGCAGCCAAAGGAGATTTGACTACTTTGATGAACCCCTCGGCGGCTGCGATAAAATTTTTTAATTCCCGTTCTACCATGCCTACTGTTAAGGTTAACTTAAACAATCCAATTGGTAACGACCGTCTTTTAAGAAGTAACTCTAGCATGGAAGCCCCCTTGTTCAAATGAGGATTGCTGACGTACTCAAACAACCCTGTCTCCGGATTTTCTTTGAAGATCTTCCATTCGTATTTAGACCCTCTGGATTCAGGACAAAATATATCAACATCTGCTGCGATATTAATGTTATCAATGGTCAAAAAGCTCGCTGCATCGTCTCGGTTATCACCGATATCTTTCAATTTGACGTCGGGATTTTTGCAAGGGCGTGAAAGTATCTCAATCTCGCAAGTTTGCAAAGATGTGGAAACTTCATTGCCCAGGATTGCAAGGATTGAGTATTTTCCTGGAGAATTATAAACGTGATGTAATTCAATGCTTTTTTGTAACTTTCCCTTGTATTTCAAAGTATTGTTAATTTCCTTCTTCTTGAATTCTTGGAATTTTGCAAAATCTCCATACCAATAACTTGTAGTGTTGTCCATAAGAATTCGGAGAGTCGAGTTTGTTCCCAGAGTTTCTATGACTGCTTCCACGGTAACCACCTCGTTCCGAACCTTGGGAGAGGTACATTTCACTGGTCTTCCTTTGTCTTTTTTGAAAGAAGCAGATTTTTGAATGGCTATTCTCTTAACAGTGTTCACTGTACTTACGTGATTTTCAACACGTAAAGACACGACATATACACCAGCTACGTCAAATGTATGAGTGACAGTTTTATTCGTCCACGAACTATTAGCACCCGTTACCGACCACGTGTAATTCAGATTTGTCCCATTGTCAGTTGACACTTGGAGGACAACAGGAGTTTTTTCTGGAAAGACATTCATGTCGACACCGTGCCCAGAACGAAGAATGTTACCCTCAAAGTAGCCCATACTGATGTGGACACCAGATGCTTTAATTTCTATTAAGACTATCTGCGTTTGTCGTAACAACGAAGTGACGAGGTTCTCGGCTGTAACAGTGAAGTTGTGTTTTCCAGGTTGCCCATAAATCTCAGGAGTTACATTGGATAAATAATACATATTCCTACGTTCTATATTGAGCTCTTTTTGGTTCAGGAATGCAGTAAAAGTTACATTTGTTCCAGATGCAATGGTAAAGTTTACAACGAATTCTCTGCCAAAAATAACCGGAGGAACCTTTGGCACTTTGAAGAGTGTGATTTCATCTTGGACTGTGGCAAATGCTGTGGCTTTTGCCTCACTTAAACGGTTTTTACATATGGTGGAGACGTTGTAGACACCTATACCTTTGTAAACGTGACTTGTAGAAATGCTCAAGTTCCTAAAACCATCGACATTAAGGTCATAATGTTTAAAGTAAACTAACACGTCGTTTAGGGTTTGGAAGAATGGCTCGGATCCGTCCCCAAAATGCCATTGACAATCGAAATCGGATCCAATAAGTAAGAACATTGTTACGTTCACATTTTCATCGACCTTAGCTGCAAAATGCGGTATAATGGCTCCATGTAGCCTCAAAACTGGCTTATGAACTTGGATGACAACGCTGGTATTGAAAGTTGAAACTCCATTATCAGCGGTTATACTGACTGTAAAAATACCGTAATGGTTGAACGAGAGGTTGACAAGAGTCTTACTGGTTATCAGAACTTCACTGTTATCTCCAAAAGTGACGATATAAGAAGCATTTATCTCAGGAACAGAGTTTACATCTGTAAAAGAGATCGAGACTGTTTCGTTAATTTCTACGTCCTTGGCCCTATGAAATACAATTGGCGAGAAAGGGATCACACTTCGAAGAATCACACATTGAATCCGTGCGTAAATCCATTTCGTGATAGCATTTGAAGCAGCAACAGAGAGAAAAAATTCTCCGTGTGTTTTGTAATGGCTCTGGTTTACCCAGGCCTCTCCGTGTAACTCATCATATGACTTAACAATTTTCAGCAAAACACCAGAGAAGTTTGCTTTGTATTCAACGTCTGTTCCATTATCTATTTGCCATCTCACGAGAAAGTGTGTTCCAAATAGTGTGGGAGGAACCGGAAAAATTCTTAATCCTCTTATCAATTTTTGAACATGTACTACAGCAGAAATAGAAACTTTACTCCTTCGATTTCTACACGTAACGAGAACTGTGTAGGTCGCAGGCGCCGAGTAAATGTGAGTTAGAGTCATTTCTCCTGAACAAGATCTTGGAATGGTATAATTGGCATTGTCACCGAGAGACCAGAGGCAAATAAAATCTGAACCTTGAGCGATGAAAAGTCGAAACAGTGTTCGTTCTCCAAACACCGTCGCATTGCTGTACAGAGACATGTTCGTCAGGACCTTAACTGGTTTAGGCACTGAAATAATGTTGTATGCAGTGAGGAGGCTGGTGTTGCACATGGTGGAAGCCTGTACTTTCATGTTGTAGTTTCCTATAAGGTGGTACAAGTGACGGGCCAAGCTGAGAGACGACTCTTGCGTGGCAGTGCCATCGCCGAAGTCAAACAGAAATGTTGGTTTGGAAGCGTTGTAGTTGATGGCTGCATTCACCGTAAGTACTGTCTCATTTGCTTCTACTACGTGTACTGGGGACGTTAAGTTCAGGGAAAGAAATTCCAAGGGAATCACTAAAATGAAACAATATTTGATAAAGTCAGTTTTCGTGGGAAGCTCTGTAGTTTTTGTGGGACTTGATCATATATTTTAGACAAATACGCTTTCCGTTGAACTAACCCTCGGGATGTTACAACCAAACGGTACAATATACTAGAACTTATGAGCCACGAGACGTACTGTGGCACAGTGGTCGATTATTAAACAGAGCTCAGCCAGTGCCCAAGCAAACCATTTTCCTAATCATTTCAATTTTTGATTGTCTTAAGGTAAGAGCAAAGTAGAAAAGCATTTAACTTCTTTAAGCAACTCACCAGAACCGTTCTGGCTTTCAATGATTGTTGATAATCGCAGTCTAAGTCAGACTTCCATATACCGGCCTCAAGATTTTAACCTTATCCATTTACATAAAACTCAAAGGAGAGGTTGTATTACAAACCTGGCTTGCAGGCGTCTTTTGCCTCCATGACTTCCTCTGCTACAAGGGCTTTGGAGTAGAACTGCAAACACGCAACTGCACCCTCGTATGTTCCCAGCGAAGTGATAGCAACTGCTCCGAGCCGAATCTCGTAATCTGTTGCCAGAAACAGATTCTTACCGAGGAACTTTCGCTCGACTTCCAAACCATCGTGAAAAAGAGACGCCCACCCTGTCAAGTGATTGTACGAGGCACCAATGAAATTCCATTTGGCCAAGCCCAGCACATTAGCCCTTAACCACGGAGGTAGGGTCTTATCTCTTCGAACAAAGCGAGCCGTGAGCCAAGTTTGGTCAACAGTCCCCTGAATCCACATTTGCACTCCATGAGAGTTGGCGTTATAATGGACAAGGGGTCCTGTGCTGCTTTTGTAGGGGTATACATATAGTAACATAGTCATTGATTGATCAAATTTAACTTGGTTATGAGCTTCAATCTCGATAAAAGAGTTGTGTTCTCCACTGAATTCGACAGCACCTTTAGGTTCTCCGTTGATTCCTGGCGCAAAATTGATGTTGGACATGTGCACAGTCAAATTTCCTTTGATGACTTCACGACTTTGATAATGTTCATTCAAAGGAAATAGAGCCGCCGGTTTTGTTGTCAAATTGCATACCTCGAGGACTAAAGACAAAAAAAGAGTGTCAACAAGAGATTACGAGGTGAGTGTACGACCGCCTACGAATACCCCGTTCTGTGCCCCGTTCAAAGTGGTGTACTGGCCATCATCCCCCCCCCCCCCACCTCCCCTCGATTTTGTTATCCGATCTCGAGATGTCTTGAGTGGTTCAGTTCTCTGGGTAAGTTGGTTTTCCTTTTCACAATCGGCTTCCAGCAAATTAGGTCTGGTTGAGGTACTGTGCCTAGAGGCGCCTTATACGTTTCCGTACCCATCTACTTGACGTGTACTCTTCGTAATTAAGTGCCTTAGACTACAAGGAAGAGTGCCGATTAGCAGGGCCCATTTCTTCTTTTTACTTGTAGCAACTTACAGTGTACTTCTAGAAAGCACTTGGCGTAGAATGGTTGTTTAAAACTGCAGTCTAAATAAAACTTTGGAAAATGGTACTTAGATATTCTATGGCAAGGCATTACTTGCATACAAAAAAGTTCCAGCATTCTCTACTGATGTGTAACCTTGTTATGCAATCATTCCTCCTATATAATTGGTCAAGTGCCAAAAGAAAAAAAATAACTCAAATCTGTAAGTTTTAAAAAGCATTTATTTGGCATAGGCATTGAATTGATTGACCAGGACGCTTGGTGAAAAACTCGAAGAGTTATTCTCTGGTTCGCAAGTCGTCCAAATAAACCACAAATTCGTCCATTTCAAGCCACGGTCGTTGTTAGGAAGAAATGGCAAAGAAATGTACCAAAATGTAAAAGGCACGAGCAGAGTGTGCAGTGTCATTTGCTAAGCGCACCTTTTGATGATTTTTATCTATAGTCCTCATCGCAGTCAAAGTAAAAGTTGCGGATAGTTTCTAAGGACGCATAAGCGATCGTGTGCCTATCTTTCTTTATACAAGACCAGCTAAACGGCTCACTCAATGCTATCATCCCAGACGGTTTAACCGTTTGCAGCATAAAAATGGTGAGTATGGTATCCCTGCCACTGTCGTCAGGCGAGAGAGATCTTGATCATGAGAATGTTTTAAAATTCCCTTGTTTTCGAAGGTTCATTTTGACTCGTTTTGAAAACGGTAATTGAGAAACAGCAGACCTGGAGATCAAATTTGCGTTTTGCCAAAAAATCAGTAAAAGAAACTAGTTTGTCGTTTCACTTAAAAGCAATGCTAAATCTCTCAAATAACGATGCTCTTTATGGCTAGCCTCACAAAGTCATTTACAATTTGCTGAACACGACTATTAGCTGAAAAATGCCACAAAATTGACGATAACCAGTAGAGATGCTTATGATTCAATGGTCGTTCGTTTCAGCGCTTTACTTCCTACGGCTAACATCTGGTCGTAGCATTTTAATACTGTTTAAAGGCCCAGGTTAAAGCCTTCAACATTTGCTTCAACATCATCCGTTCGATTTTGTTGAACCATGTTAACTGCTGGGGTGGGCAAACCGTTTCAACATCGATTTAACTTCGATTCAACATGTTTCAACGCAGTTGAAAGGGGAGGGGGGCAAACTAAAAGTTTCAACATCGCTGTTCAACAAAATCGAAAGGATTTTAAAGCAAATGTTGAAGCCGTTTCGCAGAGCCTTGATACTTTTTTGAGTTGTTTGAACTGCTAAATATACAAAAAGAAATTGCACAACAATACATGTGCATTTCACTTGCATTGTTTTCAGTTTGACTCGGAATTGAAATATTTTAGTGGCACTGAAAAGTGTTTCGAAATGAAAATCTTCTAATTTTACCTTTGTTTTGTTCGCCAAAGACGTTTCCAGATCGCAAAACCTGAAAACAAACGAACGAAAAAAATACTATCAGCGAAATTAAGAGCATGTCCTGGATATCGCAGTGTTAAAATACCTGTAAGATAAACGCTTTCGTGAACCACAAGACAAACAGTTTCTGAAAGTTACAACGCCCCATCTTAGTTCTGCGAAAGGCACCGTAACGTAAATTGAAACTTCGAAAGAATTTCGAAAGCCTCTTATTCGTTGGTTGGTTTCCGATGAATGAAAATAGTTGCGAATGCTTTCCATGGATTTCTACAACAGGTGATAATTGCATAAGCAATCAATTCGGTTTGTTATTCGTCCAACCGCAAGTAAACATGACAGTCAAAATATTTTTTGTGGTGAGTCGATGTTTGCGACACTGCAGTGGCTAGCTGAACTTCAGATAAAGAAAACATCAAGATTCGGTGTATGGGTCAATAGTACAAAAAACATTTAGTAGGGCGAATTATCACGATTTGCAGATTCGCCTCAAGAGCGAAAAAAACCTCGGAAGTGTTTTGTAGAAGATCAGAAGTTCTCTGAAGTTCTCCCGAAGTTTTATTGCTTTTCAAGAAAAATGAAACTTATAACATGAAGCCCAGGAAGCGAAGCATACGCATACAATATCACGGTATTTTTCGTCTGATTTCATTTAACAATTTATTATGTAATTCCAATTACATTGTTAAGTTACGTAATCACTTGTCCTTGAGCCTCTTGTGTGAGCCTTATGAACTACACTAATATAATAGTTTTAACGAAATATGTTTAAAGGTTTCTTTTTCTACATTTTGAGCCAGGCTTATTACATTTATTTTCTTAATGACATCCGTATCTTTTAAAAGCTTTCTGTTGGCATTGAGAATTAATCCTCTGGAAAAAATGTTGTTTTTCTAAGCTTCCAACATTATTTTGCAACCCCTTTTTTTCAAGCAGGATCAAATTAAATGGCCGTTTTTATGCTAAAGACGTTAAAGTCGAGACGCATATAACGTCTGAGACGTTAAAAAGTCGTCTGTTAAATGCGTCTAAACGACGCACTTAACAGAAGACGTTAAAGCGGTCAGAAGTTAAATGCGTCTGTCTTATTTACCGTTTTTCTACTAGACGTTATAGTCGTCTCGAGACGACTTTAACGTCTCTAGCATAAAAACGGCCATTTAATTTGATCCTGTTTGAAAAAAAAAGGGTTGCAGAACCCAATGAACTTGATTTACACGGACGTATTTCATTCAGTTGCATTCCATGGGTTTTGAGCGAAATTGAATGCTTTTTTGGCACAAACATTCTTTATACCACTTTTGATTGGTAATCATATAAATTTCAATGCTTATGCTTATTTGCTTAAACCTGCATGTTAAATACACAGACTATTGTTTCGCTCGCTTACATTACAGCATGCATACATAGGAATTTAACCTAAGGGTCTATATTTAAGCGAAATTCCAAGTTTGTAATCTGTAGCTCGGGTTGTCAATTCACATTGTTTTTGAAAACAAGCCAAAAGGTTGGTTTTTTCTCTGTAGGCTTTATTGAGATTACGCCAGGTTATCGCAGTGGTACGACATCTTTAACAGTTAGCAATACTTTTCAGTAAACCGTAAACTGAACGTCCCGCCATTTCAACGAACATTCTCGAGTGTCTTCAGCGAGGACCCCTGAAGAAGAATTTGTGGCCGCTGGTGCTAAAAGTGAAGAAGAGAAAGACCAAGAAGGAGGGGGGGGGGGGGGGGGTGTAGGGAGGGGTTACAACGCGTCAGTCAAGAGGCTTGTCGGGCTGGCAACAGACACTCCAAGGGACCTGAAACATATCTGGGGAAATAGGATGTTGTTGAAATACAATGGAATCATTGCGGGAAGGGCAGGGAAACGTTTTTTCTTGGTATAGTTTAATGATTGATGATCTTTTCGTCTTTGGCCACCGAAGCTTAATTAGAAAACGCAAACTGCGGTGACAAACATGACATTCTATATAATAACCAAATGAATGTGCGCCCTCTGATTGGTCAATCAGTTATGGCTTATTGTGCCAGTGAACTCATGGAAATTTCGCGCGTCTTCACAATTATTCTATATATATATATAAAGGTATAGACCACAATTTCTATGGTTTAGAGGCATGATAAACCACTTGGGATGTTGGAAGAACACTCGAAGAATTTACATCACTCGCCTGCGCCTCGTGATTTACGACTCTTCTCGTGTGCTTCCAACATCCCGTGTGGTTTATCAGCCTATAAACCATAGAAACTTGTGGTCTATTGCTTAAGTATTACCTCCTTTTGTTACTATCAATACTGCCTCACAAGCTACTCAAATTACTGTTATATATTTCAAAAATTTTAGCTAACGGTTACTTCTGAAGATGTATGTTGAGACATGTTGAAACGTTAAATCACTAAAAAAATTATTTCAGTTATGCGCTTGCTTAGCCTCATGTTTGTCATCGCAGTTTGCGTTCTATTTCTGATTAATGATCTACCCCTCTAAGGTTTCTATTATCACATTATGTGGTAGTCATGTCATTTTGGAGCTAGTGAACGCGAACTAAATCTATTATCCATTTCATTTCATTTCATTTTTACTCTCTCGCGAAAATACACATAGCCACTTCCTCTGCTCGCATATAGCTCAGCTAGTCGAGGCGGGCAGAGGACACTTGAACATAAAGTAATTCAATAGGAGGAGATTAAGAAAAGAAAGAAAAGGAAAGGAAAGAAAAAGAAAAAGGAAGATAGATCTATATAAACGATACAGAGATACGTTGCAAAATTACACAATTACAAGCTTATTTTACATTCATCTTGCTTAATTTATTAACTAAACTAGGTGTGTCAACATAAGTATCCTCCAGTTCCAGAATACGTAAAAGGAGCTGATGTAAAGAAACTTTAAATTTATGTTTAGGGAGTATTCGGATACTTTGAGGAATACTGTTCCAAATTCTTGCACCAAATATAGAAAATGAATGTTTTAACTGATTTGTCCTGGAATATTTAATGTTAAAACTACCTGGCTCTGAAAACCTAGTATTATAACTCCAAGTCGTTCGGCAAAGAAAATGTGTGTAACAATTCCAGAAACAAAATTGGTATGAACAGTGTGGATGTTTGGAGAAAAAATTGAAAATTTACGACTAGGTTCTCGCGTCCTTTACATAACCGCATTTAATTGGTGATATCACAGCGTTGTCAAGGCGACAACTGCTGAGAAATGACCCAAGATGTACTCACTCACGTGCTGGGCCTGCAAAGTCATTGGCCGTTTTTATATTAGAAGAAAGTAAAAGCTTTACAGAAACTGATAGGTTGAAAGGACTAAAAGGTTGTAAACGCCCCCACTGCTTTTCCCTCTGCTAATGACCTGATTGTAATGTCTCCGGCACAAACGGTAGAACAGCGTTGCCGGACTTTTTCTGAAGAATATTTCGCCAGCAAGCCAAAAACGCGCTGATTCTGTGATTGAATAGAATGCAAAACATCACAAAACAAATGATAACCTCGAGCGCCCGCAGTACGGTTTGTACAGTGTACCATGACCATGCTCTTGGGGTTTTTCCGAAATCAAAGTGAATGAAGGAGTAAACTTGGATTCCAAGAAAAAGCAGATTGAGAGAAGAAGTGACAAAAGCGAGTATTCGCAGTCTTTTAATGCCCGTATCGCCATAAATGTTCTCTACTGTGCTTCTGGAAAACCGAAACCCAATTGAAAGAAAGCCAATTGCCAGAATGAGACCAAACGTCAAAAAATAAACGCGGCAGATTATTATTAAAGAGAGGATTCTCTCGGTAAGAAGGATAGTCAAGTCTATAATAAAATTAACGAGAAAGTTGAAAACCATTAACCCCAATGCTGCAGACAACTTCTGAAATCGAGGAGGAACAAGGTCCATTTTTGTTACGTCCATAAAAACCAGTAGAATTAGGCCAAGTGCCGCGAGTATACATGGGAAGCCGGATGACCACGTGATGTATGTAGCGCGATAGTTCAGGGTTCCACGCGAGCTGTAAGGATCAACAAACAAAATAACGGCTCGGGAACAACCAATAAAAACCAATGTAAGGTATAAAGCCAGTTTCAGTCCTTTTATGTCTTGTTTAGTCAGTACATCATATACAAGTGCTATCCCAGCGGTCGCTGCGAGTAATA
>NC_090892.1:60506372-60521372 GCF_036669925.1 Montipora capricornis | reverse complement strand
ATCAAATTGCAATCAGCATGTTAACAGTTTCTTCCCATTGGTACAAACTACTAGGCAACATTGTAAATATTGACAATCATCGATCCATGATCGATCAATCATCGACAATGGAGAATGGTTTTAATTCTTTTTAGCGGAGCTCCGCTATTAAGCGCGGTGCAACAAGTGATTTCAGAGAGGATGGGAGAGATAGTATACAATATCAAAGATGTTTGTTGTAGACTAGCTAGAGTGTCAACTGGGATGAGCTCCAAACTTGAGCCCTTGATGGGGTTACGTGATACTGGTCACATTGGCATACATGGAGGGGTGGAGGGACGTTCGGTCGTACGGTCGTACGGTGACCAAAACCAAATTTTCTCGCTTCGATTGCTTACCATATTTTCTTAACTATGGTGCTCGGCGCGCGCGGAGCTCCGCTAAAAAAAATTAAAACCATTCTCCATTGTCGATGATTGATCGATCATGGATCGATGATTGTCAATATTTACAATCAGGGGCACCCAACGTCAATTTTCGGAAAATATGTGTTCGTAAGACGATTTGAAATCTGGAATTTTCGGAACATTTGTTGTAAAATTTCTTGCTTACCTGCCTGTCCTAGGATTTTCGAACATCTAAAAAATGGCATAATTGCCGATTTTAAACGAATTTTTACCCTAAAAAGGTCACCCAGAATTTTCGGGAGGATTTTTTCTGGCTGAAATGTTCGAAAAGGTAAGTATTGATCCCTATAATTTTCGGATCACTAGACTTTCAGCTAGGAAATCCGTACAGATTAAAAATCTTTAGGGGATACAAATATGCCTATAACTACCGTTTAAATACCAAAATACGTTTAACAATGCTATGTTTAAAGTACCCCTGTGACCAAAAAATCAATTCATATTTTTCTTTGGATTTCAAAACTATATTAACAAAACACTAAGTTACCCACGTTTTAAGCCTTGATTTCAAAAAGACACCTCTTTATTTTAACTGTAGTTTTCTTACTTAATGGTCCGCCATTACTAACATTATGTTCTTGAGAGAGCTGGATCGAGGAGAAAATGACGTCAAAGGCTCACTAGTTTAAGAATGCAATACGTGTGTACGTTGCAGAATTAATATGGAGCACGGGGGTTTTGGGCTTTCAGACTTTTAAACTCACGCTTTGCATATATAATAAGCTGCGTTCACATGCTGAAATTTTAAGCTAGTGAGCCTTTGACGTCACTTTTCCCTGGATCCAACCGTCAGAGGTCCAATCGGTCAGTTTTGAACGTGAGTAATGGCGGACCGTGAGATCCAAAACTTACACTCAAAGTAAACGGCCTTTGGATAAAAATCAAAGCTCAAAATTTTGCAGTCAGGTGTTAAGCAAAACACACTTTCAAAATCTGAAGGAAAAAAGGAAGTGTTTTTTTTATCACAGGGGCACTTTAAGTGGTTTTGAACTATATTCTCGTTGGGTGCCCCTGTACAATGTTGCCTGGTAGTTTGTACCAAATGGGAAGAAGCTGTTAACATGCTGATTGCAATTTGAACTTTACAGGAACATCATAAAGTTACCATCCCTTGACGCATGGGAGATAGGAATTAGATAAAAATCCCTCTAATAGGCCATTTCCGAGTTCCATGTCTTCCTGTCTTCATGTCAGGGATGGAGCAGTGGTGAGAGCACTCGCCTCCCACCAATGTGGCCCGGGTTCGATTCCCAGACTCGGCGTCATATGTGGGTTGAGTTTGTTGGTTCTCTACTCTGCACCGAGAGGTTTTCTCCGGGTACTCCGGTTTCCCCTCTCCTCAAAAACCGACATTTGACTTGATTTACTTTCATTGTTCATTTCAGTTTACAGTGTCCCCAATTAGCGCTCCAGCTATAGAACGACTAGACACTTAAATAAAGTTCCTTTCCTTTCCTTTCCTTTCCTCCTCTTCAAAGCGAGTCTAAGTGCGAAGTTTTTGTGATGGTAATTAGTTATACTTTGCATATGAATGAAAACTAATTTTCATAAGAAGAACTTCGCACTTAGACTCGCTTTGAAGAAGAGGCGAACATGAACTCGGAAATGGCCTATTGGGTGAAACGTGGTTAATCAAGAGAGTTTCCGTCTACTCTCAAGGAACGGCCACTCCAGTTTCTCTAAACATTTTGGTTACTTCCACGGGTTTTCTTGAATAGTTATTCAGTAGTTGAAAGTTCTCAAATTGCACCAGCCGTATTCGAGAACTTTCAAAACATCACACAAAATGCTCTGGTTTAGCGAGAGCGGAAACCGACAGGCAGGCATGGTCAGGCATTGGGTAAGGCTTTCATGTTAGGCCGATAAAACGTCCCATAGGCATTGCGTATCTCCTTGTGAGGTTACTAAGCAATATGGTGGCTTTTCTACAATAGCGCGAAGCGTAAGGAGTGTGTTTCATGAGACCGTGAGCAGACGTTCCAAAGTGCCTTGCTGGTAGAAGACATAACATGTGCAGAGAAGTTCCAGCCAACTAGAAATGAACTTCTTAAGAGCTCTGAAGGCTGCCTTAAAGCATTTTAATTCACCTTCAAACAAATCGCCGGAAATCCTCCAAACTAGTCATCCACGTCACCATCGATCTCCATATTTCTTGAAGTCAACGTTCACTCACTAGTTCATTGTGACGATGGCCAGGAAACAGTTCGGTTTCCAGCAGTTGAGAAATGCCCTTGAGACTCTTGGATATATTCTCTTTATGTACGTTTTTTCTATCAGTTTGACGTTTTACAACAGATGGCTTTTACAGGTTTGTGATAACGATCTTACAATGTGTGCTCAGTCTTTCACTGGAGTGTACCAATTGGTAGAGCATTCGAGGATGGCTTCGCGAAGATAGTCATTTTTACAGACAATGCACATGCAGTGCTCGAACGAGAGATTATGAGGCAGATAGTAAGCATTAGGTGGTCGTAAATACCATCATCAATTTTACGATTTTGATCAGGGATTAGAGTATTGCCGACCATAATTGTACGTGTTGACCCAAAAAAAGGTGAGGCAGATTAATGACGATTTATAGTCAAATGCCAGTGTCAGCATTTTGAATAATCAATGTTCCACTTTTAAACAAGGAATTAATTCAGAATCAATACCAGTGGTAGCCTGCGTAGCTGGCAGTATGTTGTTGGCGTGAGATGCAACTTAATGAGCTGCAAACCGCGCAGAGAATTGGGAGGGGTGCTGGTGTTTCACAGTGCCTCTCCTCATTCTCTGTGTGGTTTGCTGCTCATTAATTAAATTTGTCTCTCATGCCAACAATACTGTCAGCTACACAGGCCATACCAATGGGTACCGGCTATCCATTAGCTTGCTTGGTTGAGCATCAGGTATCCAGTCAGATCATTCATGGCCAGATCAAAACATTACTTGTGCTCATAAATCACAAAATGCACTTGCTTTCATACGATTTCCTGTACTTATTAAATATTTAGGCAGACTGGTCCAAGGGTCTCTGAACAGTCTGAATTTTGCAATACAGACCTCTAAAATTGGCTGGTCATGAAGCAGCGTATATAGGTTGCCAAACTGTTCCCATTTTCTTTTTCCATTTTCTCGGTCATAAAAAGAAAAATGTGAGAAATTTTTTTATTTAGTCATGTTGTAGTTCCAGAACACATTTTACTTTCCAGAACCATTAACAGAAGCAGGTGAAGAGGCATAGCTTGAGGAATAGAAAACCCTGCGCAAGAAAGCTTGTTCGGTTCTTACTGGGAAAATATTGGTCTCATTCCTTTTTTTGCAAGTTTATGGACCTTGCCTTTCAGGCTTGGTCCATAAACTTGCTAAAAAAGGAATGAGCCCTGAAAGGCGAGGTCCATAAACTTGCAAAAAGGGATTGTGACCAATATGTTCCCAGGATGGACCTCGCGCTTGTTCAATAACATCTACATGTATGTGTTTGCCGAGTGCTGGAACCTCCTCTTAGTCATTGTATTTGAGTAGAGAAAGGAAGAACTTGAAACAAACCAATAAAAAGGTTTACTGGGATGTCATTTTTCAGGTACACTGCAGTTCACATACTAAAAACGTGTTTTCTTGACGCTCTTCTTGTTTTTTTTTCCAGATATTTCACTTCCCCTTGAGTGTTTCTGTTGTCCATTATGCATTAGTGTTCGTAATAGCAGCACTGTTACGATTGCTCTGGGAGATGAAGACTGAAAAACAGAGAATCATCTTGCCTTGGTCAGTGTATTTGAAAAGAGTTCTCCCTACAGGTATGAGAAAACAGAATTCTGATTCCTTTTGCTTTTTCTCTGTGCGGCCAATGGAGGCAGTGGTTGGGACACTTGCCTTGAGATCCACGCATCCTTGGTTCAGGACCTGTTCTGACCACTAGTTAAATTTTATCCAGGTAGTTCCTGGTACAACTTCTGGGCTGCTCTTGTAAATAGTGACAGTGTTTACAACTGGTTGCAGTTGGGATTCTTTTTAAAGTTGTTAGCCTGGAAAAGCCCGTATGGGGAGTTGTCAATTAAGTATGTAGGTATACATGTAATTATTTTTAGCAAGACACACTAAATAAACTGTCATGGAAGTCCATTGTGATCAATGATGCAGATGGATTGCTGGCTTTGCTTCCCAAAAGTGCATCTACTGTATTGAGCATAACGTAACCCAACACAAGTCATCATCATCTGCAGTGGGTTGCCAGATATAATCAAATTATTTTTAGAAAGAAAAAATTTTGACGAAATGTTACCATCTAACTACCATTAAGTATTGAAAGGCTTCTCCTTTCTTTCAGCAATTGCCTGTGCTTTGGATATTGGATGTTCCAACTGGAGCTTAGTGTACATCACAGTCTCACTGTATGTACATTTTATTTGCCTCACAATTTTGGCTTTGATTTCTTCTTCTTTACCTTCTATTTTTAATGCATTGACTCCTGAACTACATGTAACCCCCATTGACAAGTAGAACTGTCTGTCATTAGACAGAGTAAAATCTATTAAGTCTCACTGTAGTTATGTATGTAGTTATCGAAAACACCATAAAATCAGAAGGCTCGAGCACAAATGAGATACGAGGTAATTAAAAGGAAGTGCATAGGTTTGACCAGAGTATTGCAAGTGACCATTGATAAGCAAGCACTGAAAAGACTGAGGAAAGATAAGGGTAATGAGAAAATGTCCCAGAATATTATATTTCAAACCATCAAATAATGTTGGAGATTTATTATCAAGTAAAGCTATGACCCTCGCAGTTATGGGCGCAATTTCAGCAATTGCATAGAGACGCCTATAAGTTTCAGGGCCTCAACAGGATTTGGACCCGTGACCTCGCGATGCCAGTGCGATGCTCTAACCAACTGAGCTATGAAGCCACTGACGTTGGTGTAGATTGGACATTTCCTGGGTAGTTTCCCCTCCCATTATAAAACCAACTTGTAATAATTTTGATTTGATCCTCTTTGAATTATTGATTTGTAGTTTCCCCAAATAGTAGAGGTCTTGTTCTCAGCTCAGTATAGCCTTGAGACTAAAAATATTCACTTTCACGTTCGCCCTAATTGTTTGTGCGCAATGTTACTGCGCAGATAATGTGACTGTAATATGTCACGCATTACTTCAAGCATTAGTGAAGTTGAGGTTTTAAAACCTTTACAAAAACCGTGGACGATCAGTCTTGCTCAGCATTGGATCAGAGAAGATCATGATCAGTCAAAATTGATTAAAAAATACTTATGAAATTTTCCAAGAGCTTTGCGAAATCACATTGATTTTACTTGTTTAGATCATCGGTGACCCCTAATTATTTTAATCATGAATCACTTACTTTACTTACTATCTACAAAATAATTATGATAAAACGAAAAAATTCCCCACGTAAGAAGTTATCTTTTGTCTGCGATCGAATTCCGGAAGTGGTTGCAACAGGTAGAGCTTATGAAAATGCTCGTCGAGGATGAACTCTTCTGTTTACGACTTCCCTAGCACCATGCAATTATCTAAAAATCCCACTCCTAAAAAACCCATGCACGGAAGCCTTCACTCTAACAGTTTATATGATTTTCGATGGATGAGCAGATGAGGCTACATCTCGTTATTATGGCCGATTGATTGAAATTAAGGTATTTTTCCTCCGCCATTTTCTGCGAAACAAAGTCTGTGACGGTGACCCCAATTTTTTTTTTTCATTTTTGGAGTAAGTATTTTATGGCCTAACTCTAAATGAAAAATGAAGAAAATTTCATCGTACCTGAAGATTTTGGCACGAACGTCCTTAAATGATGTAATAGGGAAATAATAAAGTGGCGTCATTTTAACCCATTGACCCCTGGGAATGAGACTTAATGGATTTTTCTCGGCAACGGGGATGACTCAGAAGTCAATGGGTTAAAAGTATTTTTTTCTTTATCAGATACACAATGACAAAATCCACAAGTGTTATTTTCATCCTGATGTTTGCTATTGCATTTGGTTTGGAGCAATGGGTAAGTTTATTGATTGGATGGGCGTCGTTTAAACTTGGCAGGAGTAATCTACATCTATTTAACGCAGGATTGATTTTGTCGTTTATTGTCATAATAAGACATGTTCCCACTTGTTAAGCTTATACAGCGATGCAATTAAAACATTATGGGCAGCACATTTGTTTCAAGAATTTGGTTTTATCAACGGAGTTGATAATGTAAATTGGCCACCGTACAGAGATTCTAAAAGCTGACGTTTCGAGCGTTAGCCCTTCGTCAGAGCGAATCGCTCTGACGAAGGGCTAACGCTCTGACGAAGGGCTAACGCTCGAAACGTCAGCTTTTAGAATCTCTGTACGGTGGCCAATTTACATTATCAACTCCGTTGATAAAACCAAATTTTTGTATACTACTTCCCCACCGACGCAGCACCACAGTTTCTTTAGAAACTACCCCTTCATTCACATTTGTTTCAAGGCTGACCATCTGCCTGTACTAACAACTGTAGCTGTTCAAATCCGAGATATTGGTTTATGGCAAAGAGGGACTGGAAACAAGAGTTTTGGCATGGCAACTTCGTAATGGGTGTCACTTTGTGCCTTATCTGATGTACACTGTACATTACTGGTGCCAAGTGTGAACAACACCCATCCAATATTTTGGGAGATGTTCTCAATTTTGGAATTTATTACAGGCATGTAAACTTGAACATGTTGGAAACGAGAGAAGATATTTCAAAATAGAACACACCATACTTCATTATTTTTAAAGGTCTTTAAAATAAGCAAAAGAAATTTTTCTTTTCATGGACAAATTAAAGGGAGAGTATCATGGTATTGGGCATTTTCTAGCTGTAACGAATGTCGTCATTTATGTCGTCATTTATGAGCCAATTCTTGAGGGAAATTTACATGTATGATTGTTAAACAATCATTGATAAGCTGATTGAAATTTTCATGTGTGCATGTAAATTTCCTGCCCGAAGTTATTTTAGATCGTATTCATAAATGGCGGCCAATAAAATATTCTTTTATCTTTGTGCTAATCATCCTCACTAGCCTCACTTTGGAGCAAAAATTATTTTGAATTTACTTGTGCTAACAAGGCTAGTGAGGATGATTAGCATAAATACAAAAGAATAATTACTTAGCCGCCATTTATGAAGTAATATTTCAAAAACGAGTGAGAGTGTTTTACTGGGGTTTCCAAACACAAGAAAACTGATGAAAGCCGGAGGCTGTTAGGCCGAGGGCTTTTAAAGTTTTCGAGTGTTTGGAAACCCCAGTAAAAAACGAAGTATGAGTTTTTGAAATGGCTTCTCAATGGGCGCCTAATTGCAAACAAAAGAAAAAAAGAAAACAAAAGAACAAAAGAAAGCAAAAATCACATAAGCATGTGATTAGCCCAAAGTCCACAGTCCACATTCCATGACACAAAGATTCATGGATATTTGCTTACATTTTAAACTGTTATTAACAGCATTGATTCCAATCAAAACCAGGAAACACATGCTTGGCAAGTCTCTGTGATGATGTTTTAAAATATGTTTCTTAACAATACTGGGAGAATTATAAAATTACGATAATATTATCTGTTACAGAGTCATACGATAACCAGATATTGCATTGCTTCCATTGAAAACATTAAAACTCATTTCCGGTCACGCACACAATTCTTCAATACATATTCTCCCGTTAATCTGTCACATAGTCTACTATTGTTTAGTGGTCAACGTGATTGCCCCTGAGAGAGATATGGAGTTCAAATCCCACTTGAACTGCCTTTTACGAGACAGAAAAATCTTATGCATGTGCACCCAGAGCGCGACCTGGAAAAAAAAAAGTCTAAAGTCCAGTTAAATTACTCAATCGACATGTTTGTCTGTGATTGTTTTGCAGAACTTCTCACTTATAGCCATCATCCTTTTAATTGCTAGTGGCTTGTTTCTCTTCACTTTTGAGTCCACAGAGTTCAATGCTGAAGGTTTTTCTCTGGTAAGTTACTGCTACATGTAGGACATACATACATAGTTACTCTGACTTTCCACTCTGTAAGTTATCAGCTTTGTGGAAAGTACAATGTTTGTCTTACCCCTTCCCAAGCCATGAACTTCACCTAACTCATGTGGAAGTCATTCGTTCTGGAATTAATAGCAGCAAAACTAATATGGAAGTCTCCTCAAGACAATCTACAGTATATGAACCTGTTCTCAATTTTATGAATTAAAAAAGACAATAATTTTATTACCTTGGAAAATCTTATTGACAAATATTCTGTGGTTGTTTGGTTAAGTGCTGTACTTTTATAGCATCCCATATATTATACCAGCATGGCCCTCCTCATATCTTAATTGTGGGGTTACCGTAAAATTTCCTTTCCTTTGATGTACAGTGTATGTGCTTACACGCATATGCTAGCACTGTATATTATATTCATCAACAAGACTCCTGCTCTAGTAAAAGTTCCCTAAGTCTTCCATCCCTTTTAAAAAGAGTTCCCCATTCCAAGTAAAATGCTATGAGTGGTATTAGACTGGGTAAATGGCACTCTTGGAAGGGAAAAGTTTAAAGTTTTGGTTGACTTAGTAAGGCTAGCGCATGGGAAAAAAGAGGGCAAAAGACAAGTAGGTACACTAATTTGAACACCAGTTTTAAGAGATTAACAAATTTATCAATTGAAATGGAAATAATTATTTAGATTTGTTTCTGCAAAAAAAGATATTTGCACCTCCAACAACTCTTTGGATCCTTAGAAAGAAGAGGTGGACCAGTTATGAAAGAAACATTTAAAAGTTGCAAAATATAATAATTATTTTTTAGTCTAAGAGTTTCTGTGGTTTTGGAAGAAAAACCCTTTTTGGATGGGTTGAATATTTCAAAGAGACATTTTACTTTTTACCACAATTGCTTGTAATTTCGCAGTCTAATTGGCTTATTTGCCATTGTGGATTAGAGTCTAGACAACGCTGCTCACGTCAAGCAGGCGTCATTGTGTCATGCAATACAATAGTTTTGATCAGAAGGCTCATTTTGGGAAAATCATATTGTGAGAAACTTGTAGATAATGCTAACCCTCTTTCTTTGTGTCATAATCTTTGTCATGCTCTGAAATCAACATTTTCTTTGTGTTGAATATTGTGGTAAAGAAGAAATTGTATGTTGAGTGTTGTCTGTACTCTTAAAAAAACAACAGACTTACTTGGCGCACAACATTTTGACCACTGTGATAACAAACATTGTTGTCGATAAGAGTACCTGAAAGCAACTCTCAACCACATTCGATAATGTTAATTAATTTTCACTGGCTCAAATGAGTACATTGTACATTTTGTTCATTGTGTCTTAAGGCTCTTTTTGCATCAGGACTAAGTGGTCTGCGTTGGACATTGGCACAGATATTAACACAAAAACAAGAATTAGGTATGGCATTCCCAAAGACCAAATGAAAAATTCAGTAAAAAAGATAATTGTTATAATTATGATACTGATAGTTTATACTTTTGTTTTGATTGCATAAATGATAGAATAATCACAATCATGTGCTCTATATTGTAAAGAAGGAATATTGCAACAAAGTTTGGATAATGTGAACATTGTTTACCATGCATCTTGAATGCATGATAAATGATACAATGTAGAATAATCACATGTGCTCTACATTGGAGCAAGATTGCAACAAAATATGATTTTCAAGGAAAGGAGAAAATCCAGTGACCCAGAGAGAGTCCTTTGGGCAGAATGAAGAACTAATAAACTCAACCGGCTGTGTATGCTTATAATCTAAGGCTGTTTAAAAGACATTGACTCCTGAACCACACCATTGATGAGTAAAATCATTTGGCATTAGATTAAAATCGAGCAAGTGTCAATCCTAGGATCAAAAGGTTGAAGTTTTCAGCGAAGCAAAGGACTTAGCACATATAACTGTGTGGAGTCTGTAGGATGTTGACATTATCCTTTTTTGTTATAATTATAGATATTGATGAAATACCAGGATTTCTCCTTTTACTAAAAAATCATATCTTCACCGCGCGCAGCAAACATACAATTTTTATCTTTCACATGTGAGGATATAGGTGTTGTCATGGTAACCAACACGATTAGCCAATAAAACGCGAGCTTTCTTTTTATTGTAAGATCTTTTTGTGCTTTAATATAATTCTTCTCTACTACCGGTACATTAACGTTTTTATTGCAAAATTTGACATTATCATGATTTGATTTTCATATATAACTTTCATATCTTGTTTCATGTTACACAACATGCGTGTTTTAGCGGTTGGCGACCACTTTTTGATCATTTCGAAAATGAATAAAACAAGTTGTTTTAAATCTAGACATTTCATCAATATCTATATAATAAACAGAACATTACAAAGATAAAATTTGTATCCCCGCGCGGCCATGTAATATCCTCTATGTAAGTGCAGTAAATTCCATATTAGAGACAGTTCATAAGAGGTGCGACAACCTAAAAGCAAGCTACAGATCTGACCAATGAGTCAAGTGATATCTTTCTCAAACTATCTTGATACCCACTGTTGCGGAAACCCTACCTCTAAAACCTATCTGGAATGTGAAAAATTATTTCTGTACCATAAATTATGACCTCTAAATCTCTTTGCAAGTCAGAACTTGTGTACAGTTAGAAACTGAGAAAGCCCTGCCCAGTTTTCCAGGACAAGAAAATTTTATGCTTAGCGAGCAAATTTCTCAGACTACTTGTCCATTGGGAAATGCAGTGATCCAATCAATCAATATTATAGAGGCTACAGTATTTTTCTGTTGTTTTGTGGAAGGAATTAATAAACCCAGGCAAATGAAGGAAGTGGGTCAAGAAGAGTCCTTGCCCTTTATAGACCTCTTATTGTTACACACTGTACTTGTTTCTCCAGGTCTTCAAAACCCCTTGGATACTCTGTATCATCTACAGCCATTCATGACTTTGACAATGATTCCCTTGGCATTTTATGTTGAAGGTAAGCGTTAAGTCAAGACCATTACTTACGTGGCCCATAAATTATTTTCTGTACTTTTCATACTTTCCCTCATTATTTATTAGTCATAATATTAATAATAGTGGGAGGCGCTGTGGCCTCATGGTTAGTGTGCTCGACTCCAGATCGAGCGGTCCGTGTTCGATCCATGGCCGGGGACATTATGTCGTGTTCTTAGGCAAGACACTTTCCTCTCATGGTGCCTCTCTCCACCAAGGTGGATAAGTGGGTACCAACAAATTTAATGCCAGGGGTACCCCTGCGATGGACTTGGCATCCCATTCAGGGAGAGTAGAAACACTCCTAGTCGCTTCATGCTACAGAAACCAGGATAAGCTCCGGCCTAATGGGCCACTTGGCTCGTAAGCAGACATTCCCTTTTTTTAACCATGTAATCTTTAATAATATTAAATAATTAATAATTATTTTTAATACAGCAAAGTCACTGGTAAAAATTAGGAATGTTTCCAACATGTCCCCAATAGGAAATGTATCTGTCTTCACCTAATATCTTTTACTGGTGTAGAGATGGGTCCTGTTGTCAAGTAGTGATTTAATTTAAAGGGTGTGGAGTCAAAAGCTTGAAGCAAGTGTATTATTGAAGGTTTAGAATGTGAAGAACTCATGATTATAGCACTTTTTGTACATTCTTTGGTTTAAGAAGAGTGCCATAGACCTATTCAGTCAACTCAATGTTGCACCTGTGGGAATAAAACGTTTTGTTCCAGGTATTTCCATATCATTTAAATGTGAATGCTACATTTTGATGCAAATACAAAACACAAAGAATCGTAACCTCAGGAGATTTGAATTGGGAACAACATTGAGTTAGCCGATTTGGTTTATTGATGACAGAATTATGTGACTCACTGCATTTGTTGAGAACATAGCAATGGTTACCATCATGATCTTACCAGTTTCATTAATTAAGATCCTGGAGTCCATTTCTTCAAAGTCCCGAAACCGTTTCAGGCCCAAAAAAGGCAAGTTGTGAAACTATGATCTGCTTGTTTTGAAAAACTGGTCTTATAACAATCCCTGCATCGACTCAAAAATTGTCTCCTTTCGCCCATTGACTCCTAGGAGTGACACTAGGGGTGAGAGTAGATTTTGCTCTTTCTAAAGCCAGAAGAATTTACTCGTCAGTAGGAGGGGGGGGGGGGGGGGGAGGAAAAATGATTGTGAAGTTTGATGTCTGGAAAGCTTTTTTTCTTTATTAAGGGCAAAGATTAGCAGAGGGACCAAAGCTTTGCAGGGCCCCGGATTGCCATACCATTTGGTGCACTGTATCTATGGTGTTGTTTGGAGGATTTTTGGCCTTTATGATCAGTGTCTCCGAATTTCTACTTCTCTCGCATACATCAAGTTTAACACTTTCTATATCAGGGATTTTTAAGGTAAGATGAGCTCCTGTTAAGGTTTAATTTCTGTAAATAAGTGCTTTAATTGACTGCTAACCTCAAGGGTTTTTATTAGGCAAGGGGAACAATACTAATTTACGACAGGAAAGTTTTAAAAAGTCTCGCTCATTCAAAGGCTCAAAACTCGGCTTTCAAATGTCTTTTCCGTGGTCAATTTTTCGTATAAACTGAGTTGATAAACCCATTTCTGTATTTCAACCTTGGTGGAAGGCAGGCCAATAAGCGCAGCCGAGAAGAAGTTGACCACTGCAGAGAAAGAACTGTAGCAAGTGTTGTCAGCACTACTTGAACCCACTACATCTACACTGTAGTACCCAAACCACTCAGTCAAACTGCTTCCATTGTCAAGTGTCATTTGTGCAGACATGTCATCTTTAATAATTGTAATTCCTGTCCACATTTTGCTTTACATTGTGCAATTTGTTTTATGTTACAGGAAATTTGCGTCTTGTCTCTTGCCACAGAATTCGCTGGTGACAAAATGACAACTGTCAACTTTTTTGGTCTAGTGCTATGTCTGATTGGAATTAGTGTCCATGTAGTAACCAAGGCAACAAAAGGTGAGGGACAGTTTTTCTGATACATGGTCTTTTCTTTTGATAACAGAGTTGAAAAATGTCCTTAGCGGAGACTACAGCCAATAATAGCCAGGGAGTTTGAGAACTCCAAGTGGAATTCTTTATTGTATTTGTGTAAACTACTATTGATTGGAAAGCTTTTCTATAAGGGATGCAACTGCCCACTACCACATGCTCTAGAACAGATGCTGATCACTTATAACAGCAGACACATTTCAAGATCGAGCTACGGTCTTAGAGCTCCAACTGTTTATTCTAAATTTACATGACTATGAAAAACTCAGTTGCTTACAGAGGCACTGTCCTATGGAATGTAGTTGGATGATTGAATGGATCCGTTTTTGATTGCACGGTTGTCCGTTTGTGTATAAAAAATATAACAAAGTGCGACACTAAGGATTTTCAAGTTAATGTTCAAAACCCTCAAACAACTTCTTTTGGACTTAAGAATTTTAAATACTACTATGTAAGTTTAAGGAAAGGATGACAATAGCATCTACAAGGATGTAGTGAGAAAGATAATAGTTTCAGACATCTGTACTACATGTAATAATTTCACATTATGGTGATTTGAGATACAGAGGGAATTGTGACACCCGAAAACAGCCCATAAAGTTTCGGGACCTTCGGAAAACGGGCCCCAAGAGTTCATCAAGGGGAGCCTCTATCTCCACTAATTCCTTAAGTCAGCTCTTTTTCGAGTAAATTTATTTTTAGGAAGAGGTTTAAACTTGTTGAAGCAAAGTAAGATTATTTGGGTGAGAATAGTGCTGGGAGGATTGTTGATGGTTGCCAGCTACTACCAACACCGTACAAATGACTTACTGACAAAACCGACAGAACAATCAAACAACAGCAGAGGTTCAGAGCTTTATGGATTAAAATGCGCCAAATCAGGAACATCTCCTTTGACTAGAAAGACCAATAACGTCACATTTCAGATGACCGATCAGGTCAAAGGCCAGGGTACCTAATATACAATTCACTGACACTGTAAAAATCACTTGTCTGACCCTGAAAATGATTTAATCCGCTTAGGTTGTCACAACATCAATGTTACCGTCAAACAGTCTTTCTCAGGACTACCTCACCCGGATACTCTTAATTCATCAAGTTTTGTTATTGTTATTGTACATGTTGTCATCCATCACAGGGGCAGGTCTACATGTAGGGGAGGGTGCAGGGGGTGCACAACTCCCACCCCCTGCCCCCCAGATGACTTGTGGCTTTCTAATACAATTGGTATTCTGCAAAAAACCAAAAAAATGTCCCCAGTCAGCTATGCTGTTCTTTAGTGGTGCACCCCCTGCTAAGAAAAATCCTAACATGTAAGAAATACTAACAATTAAACTTGAAGTTAACTTGAAGTTGAGATTTTGAAACTGGAGAGGCTGCACCTCTAATTCTTTATGGTGCGCAGATCTCCTCAACCTTGTTCCCAGGGTCTCTTTTCTCTGCCTCCATTTCTCAATGACAATTGAGGCAATGGAAGCAGTTTGACTGAGTGGTTTGGGTACTACAGTGTAGAGACCCTGGGAACAAGGTTGAGATCTCCTCAGTCAGATTTTTCACAATTTTCGTTGTC
>NC_090892.1:60493872-60503872 GCF_036669925.1 Montipora capricornis | reverse complement strand
GTTAAACTTATAAGAATAAGTAGTTTTATTCACTTTGTAGGCACTCTGAACCCTTTGCCAAAAGCCTAAAATTAATAATGTCTCAGTAAAGTTACTAGTTAGACCTAAAACAGCCACTAAGAGATCTACTCGTTGATGGGGAACCCCCTAAAGTGATAAAGTCAACAATTTAATTAATGTCCCCTCTAATAATTTTATAGTGTTGTTGTTTCGTCCTGCAGTGAGATCAGTAAGTACCCTGTAAAAGCACCTGCTGTAGCAGTGGTTGCATTGCTGTTGTGCATTGGAGGTGATGAGGCTTTTGCATGATTAAATTTGTTCCTGGCAAAAGAAATTTTGTGGAGGTGATAAAAACAAATGGACAAAGTTATGTTAGGCAGTGGTGTGGTGACACTCTTTTGTACAACAGCAGGAAAGGTTCTACATTTATGCCTGTCTCTCCAAAGATTTTCTGTGAACAAAGTCAAAACCTGGACCTATTGAAACTCATTACTTTATTTGTGTTTTATTACACCTACTTAAGTTACAACTGCAGTGGCCACAGACTGTGCAGAAATACAACACTTCATTTATAGCCATTAAAAATTCATTCTCTTAAATTATGCTCTACATTAAATACATTTGTACGAAATCCATTTTATGATTATTGTGACACAAGGTTTCTTCATTAAAAAAAACAACAACTTTATCTTGCATACCAGTGTAGCGTTGAAATATTAATTAAAATGGTACAAAATCTATCTTGAACAAACCCTCATACTAATTTTTTCCAGTTTAAATATAAAATACAGGAAAGGGTAAAATGCTCAAAAACAGAAACTGAGAAAAAGTGTTAATTTAGGTACAAGATCTCGAAAAAATGCCTCTTGATCAGAACAAAAAATTAATACACGAAGTAATGATTTAAAACAGCATGTTTAAAATGTAATTTTAGTAGGTGTTTAACAATATTATTTTCCTGTGAATCTCTAACTTCTAATATTTCATGTATTCCTATGTAAAGGATAATGCCCGATGCCTGAGCCCCGAGGCAGAGGGGCGAGGGCATTATCCGTTACGTATTGGTATTTACAATGACCTGTGTTTTGTACCTATCGCTATGCACATGAAACAGAAAGTGATCATTTTTGTACTAAAATACTGTCATTTTGTTTTCTATAAATAATAAGATCAAATACATGTCCAACAACACAAAAGATAATTTACAATGCAACATTATTTATTCCCACCAAACCCAGTATAATATTATTAATTAATTTTACTTAGTAAGTTTAATATAATAATTATTATAACTGTATGACTACCCTATTTAAGCTTTTTGTAATGAATCAAGAAAAGTTGCACAGGACCATTGGGCAGTAGAACACTAAACACTTTCACTTAGACCTTCTCTATTACCGTGGAGACAAGTTTTTGCATGTCAGCAGATCGTGTTTTTCCTGTTTCTAGAACCTCTTTGTGGTTTGCATGCACGACATCTTCACCATAATCCAGAACTGAAACATTCGTGATAAGCGAGAGTCCTAAAACCCGTATGCCAGCATGCCTTGCCACCACCACCTCGTGAACTGTACTCATACCGATTGCATCTGCACCAACCTGCACAAAATGGAAACTTAATAAATATGTTACTGCAAGGCTAATAATAATTTTTATTAATTAAATGTTATTGCATAGCTTTGTCAGGTTTCAGGGTTCTGTACAATTGCACAGAATTGCTCTCACTCACAAAGAAGTACAGTGTATACCTGCGTGAGTCTGCCAAACAACAAAATAATTCAATAAGGAAATCCCATTTGGCACGAACAATTCAGTATCTGTATCTGGATATTTTGTCAAAGGATTACACTGCACAGTAATCTAAATGAAAATGGACACAATAAATATTACTTAGGTCCTTCAGGGTTCTCAACAACAGACCACATGGTCGACAACTAAGATAAACAACCTAACGTGCAGGCGTAAAGGGAGTGTAACGTAAACATGTTTGCAAATTGAGGATGTTGCCAAGAACTTTTGGCAGGGCATTGAGTTTCCAGTGCAGGCGTAAAGGGAGTGTAACGTAAACGTGACAGAATAATATTGTGTGACAAAGGACAGTGGTGTACCAAGGCCGTTACAAGAAGACTGAAAATTTTCACCCTTTGGACTTAAACGAACATGTACTGCCATTTAACCCTTGAACCAGCCACAAACGACAGGTAAAATTGTCTGGTGTTAGAAGAAGTATAGGAGAAAATAGGTTTAAGGTAGTCTGCAAGCAAGCTCTCTTGAGGGGGTGGGGGAAAAGAAATCTGATTTTGACAACTCAACACCTAAGAAGCCACAAGGACCGGGGGGGGGGGGGGGGGGGGTACTCCCTTATAAGGGCTTAACGGGGACGTGCAGCCAGCCAGGGTATGTTTTTCGGGATTTTTGTCTTAAACAAGGTATTGAATTTATCATTTTTTGTCTCAATCAGGGTATTGATTTATCAATTTTTGTCTTAAACTGGATGTCTTTTATCGGACGATAAACAGCAAAATTTTACAAGCTCTTGTTAATTAATATTGACTTCCGTTGACTTTGGCATTGATACCAGGCACATTAAACAAGTCTTAAACAGGGTAGGAAAATCAGCGATATTTGTCTTAAACAGGGTCAGGGTATGAGGGCCGCGCCGCACCTCCCCACCCAGGGATATATCAAGTTCCTTACCCCCCCACCGGGCACAAGGAGTACTTGGGGCAGAATGAAAAATTAATGACAGACCAGTGCAAGCTCTCTTTCCCCTCTAGCCTACTTGCAGGCTACAAAATTAGTTGAGAGAACTTGTCAACCGAGGGCACTGGCAATGACACTTTTAGAAGTGTTTTCAAAGATAAATAGTTCAAAAAGTACTCTTGCAGGATCCCCCTCCCCCCTTATTTCTGTAATCAGCATGCCAGTTGAGAATGAAACTTTCTGCAAAGTTGAAAAAAATTCTGTGGAGCAGATTCAGAGCCACTTTAAATAATTGGAAATGTTAGGTAGCTCTGAATCCGCTCCACATAATTTTTTTAAACTTTGCAGAGAGTTTTATCTTGACCTGCTAATCATTTTTGTGCAATAAAAAACTGGGGTCACTGAGTTTGTTTTTCAGATATAAGCAACTAAAACCAAAATATAGGGTGTTTGTGCAAGGCTTTCCTGTTGCCATGGTAACTTGGAATGTCACAAAAATGATTGCATCTGGCTCAGCAATAATTGGTGTTTCACATGGTACCAGAACATTGCTGTTACGTGATAAAGTGTGGTAGTTTCAGTCCTCCTAATGATAGTAACCTGACCGACATTGCACAAACTTTGACAATGACTCAACCTACAAAACCACACCAAAATTTCTTACTGGCAGTGAATAGAATGTGTGGATATTTTTTCCTGGACTTACCATATGCAGAAATCTGCATTCAGCAGGAGTTTCAAATGCAGGTCCCACTTGAGCACAATACACACCTTCTTGCATAAAACTACTGTAGCCTAACTCATGGGCAGATGCTTTCACAGTTTCATTCAGGGATCTGTCATAAGCATCAGAAAGGGCAGGAAATCTGGTACCAAATCTAACATTGAATAAGCAAGGAATTATACATGTAGCATAAAAATATGGAGAAAAATGAACTTAAAATGTGGCGAAAAAATTCATGCAGAACAGGAGCTTGATAATGCAGTCGACAAATTTGCCGAGAAGGTGGTCAAGGACAACGAAACAGTCGAACATTTACCTTGCGAGTACTCGCGAATTTTGTGGTATTTTATCGCACGTGGCGGAAAGATATGCGTGGAAGTGACTGGCCGAAGACATCACTGCAAAGAGCTGTGCAGAGGAATGGAGATTCCTTGTAGGTTGGTGTTTACTTGTTCGAGTAAAGCGAAAATTAATCACTCTTGGAGAGCAAGATTCTCTGATAAACACTCGAAGACACAAACGGCTCCTTTAGGAGGCACCACTCATTAAAAAGTCAATGAAAAACAGCAACATGCTCTCAGTTTCTTTTATGTTTCTTTACGGAGATCTTAAGAAGTTGTATGAATATTAATTAGGTTTTTTAAAACTCCAAACACAGATGTATCCATGGATAAGCCGCACCCTTGATTTATGGCTTCAATTTTGCGAAAAAAAGTGCGGCTTATACATGGACGTTTACAGTAATTAATAATTACAAAGGCGGAAATAGTTTGAACCCAGAAGTCATATCAAAATTAAGTAAAGTACGATCGTCTGGGTGAGTGTAGTCCTGAGAGGGACTGTTTAAGATGACATTGACTGATTCGACCACCTGAGCGGCAGTCATCTTCAGAGTCAAATGATTTGTGTAACGTCAGTAGATACAATAAGAACTCCCGTCTTATATGTCATTGCTCAACTTATTCATGATGTTATTGGTCGACTGTCAGTTGAGCCTAGTTGTACATGTAATTGGCTGTGAAGACTAAACAGTGAGTGGCCCATTTCAATCTGTCTATAGGTCTAAGGTCTGTATGTGTATCGTAGGATACGTTGGGCACTACTGTAATAGAGTAAATCAGTGTGTTGTTTGTCTGTTGTTGATGTCGTTGATGAGTCGTTTGTAGGGTGCGGGAAGTTGTAGGCATCAGTTTATTGGTGTCTGTTCTAAGTTAGTAAACCAGCTTTCCAGTATGATCTGTTGGTAGTAGTTAGTGCTGTAGGTAACACACGTAGTAGACTCCCAGTTGATTCTGTGATTTGTCTGTAGATGGTGTTCCCTGTTGCTCGTCTGTGTTCAGTCAGTCTAGGAGGGGTGGACATATGCATGGATGTACCGTCCCAAAACCAAATTTTCTTGCACAGATGGGTTACTATATTTTCTTATCAAAGGTGCTCTGTGCGGATCTCTGCTATCAAGCCAGCTGAGAGCCTAGATAAACTTGTACAGTTTCTGAGCCACAAAAATGAATTACAGTCAAACATTGGCTATTTGAAGGGTGCTGGAACTTTGACTAAGAAACTAAAAAAGGGTACTTAGAGCGGAGGGGTTGGCGCAGGAGTAAGATCTCTGCCTTCCAACTCTAAGGTCCCGGATTCCATTCCTGGTTCTGACGAGACTGGAATATTTGGTGACCTTCTTTCCCGCTAAAGTTCACTCAGCTTTCCATCCTTCCGAGGTCGGTAAAATGAGTACTAGCATGCATGGACTGCTTAGAAGCGGCTGCAATTTGCGCCTGTATATGCTTTCAGTCCGCTGGGGGTAAATTGATCATTGTAAAGCACCCTTGAGACGTTACTGATAAGGGCGCTATATAAATGTACCACTTTACCACTTTTACTTTACTTGCCTGTCGTCATTAGCACCTCTTAATGGGCTCTCTCCTGTCAGACCAGGAAGGTTGATGTGGTCTTTGATAATCATTATATCACCCACACAATATTTCTGGTTTAACCCTCCAGCAGCATTTGTGATCATAAGAATTTTGATACCAAGATGTGCCATAACACGCACAGGAAGAGTGATCTATGCAGAATAAATACATTAGTTACTTTTGTCTCCCACTAAATATAATTTTATTATAAGTCAGGTACAAAAGTTGGACTGGATCAACTTAGATCACTCACCTCAGATGGACATTAAAAAAAATGATAAGGTCTCGAGAAATCACCCTAGCCCTAATCTTTTTGAGCTAACCTTGGTGATATCGGGGAAACCGTCTAATAGTTTTGGCTTACAAAACTGTTTTTCGCTCAATCCGAGGTGAGCGATCCGAGTTGATCTGGTCCGACTTTTGTACCCGCCCATTACCATAACCAAGCCCAAAATGCCTTATGACATGCAATAATTTTGCAGAGACTCCAAACAAAATCACTGTACAATATTAATATTTCATTTGTGAGTTGACAATAATTTTATTATTGAAAATTAACTTAACATAGAATTAAAAGTGATTTTTTCTGCTCAAAGATCTCAAACAACAGACAAGTGGTGGTTAAAAATGGCAAGTCAGTTTTTTGAAAGCAATCGATCTGTTTGATTGCATTAAAGACAGTTAATGAACTTCTGCCACCAAGTCAATAAATACTGTCACAATAAAGACATTTGTTTTGCAACTTCTGTCTCTGTCACCAGTGTCTTTCAGTATTTCAGGTAATTGAATTCATGTAAGCTTACCTGTCCTACCGAGTATCCTTCATACAGATGTGTGCGTCCTTGCATCATTATCACTGTTTTACCACTTAAAACACCCAACACAAGCTTTCCAGGATGACCTCTAACTTCAATGAAAATAAGGTCGCAATAGACCATATTGATTTCATAAATAGCGGTTAAGTAATTATTCTTTTGTCTTTATGTTAATCATCCTAATTAGCCACGTTAGTGCAAACAAAATTCAAAAGAATTTTTGCTCCAAAGTGAGGCTAATGGGAATGATTAGCACAAAGACAAGAGAATAATTTCTTGGCCACCATTTTTGAATATGGTCTATCAACTTCACTGTTAATCCAAGAGGGACACAAAGATTTTACTAACACTATCAAATGCCAGTGAGACAATTTGGGGGGGGGGGGGTGGGGAAGACATCCAGCAGACCATAAATTAAATGCTTTAAAAAAGTCTCATCCCTGTCATTTCAGGGAAAGAAACACACCAGCCTGGGTACGTTTGCAAATTGAGAATGTTGCCATGAACTTTTGGCAGGGCATTGAGTTTCCAGCAAGCTGTCCTTTGCAGTCAATAGTTGGATGATTCAAACAACATCAAGGATGAGTTTTGGAATTTAATGTTAGATATAGATGTAGTTATTTCTTGGAGAGGTGGGTGGGGGGGGGGGGGGGGGGGGTTTTTTTGCTTTGTTTTCAACAGCCTAATTTACCTGTGCTTTTGGGGAACTGTTTGATTTTTTCATAAGGTATGTCATATTTTTCTTCAACGATTTCACCAAGAGATGATAACCCTGAACCACATATGATACCAATAGTAGGTCGATGCTTGGTTTGATTCAAGATATTGCTACAGATTTCTTCTACCTCACCAAAATCGTGGCCATAGTCAAATCTGTAAACAAAATGGAAAAAGTTACATGAGATGGCTGACTATTCTTTAAAAAATATTATGGAGACTAAAGACAAGATGCTGCTGCCCCAAAATTAATGATGACCTCTCCAAATCACCTATTATGATGCATTTACTTAGTCAAAGGGGCAAAGTCAGGATCTCGCCCTGACTCTTTCTTTTATACTGTAATATCTTAAATTATTAAATTCTCTGCAATTATATCATAAGATAGTTATTAATGTTATTAAATAAATGTTTCTAATTTCATCCCTCTGTCATAGTGTATGTGGCAAAATTATATGTGGTGAAGTATCGCGAGGTCAAGGGTCCAAACCCTGTTGAAGTCCTGAATTTTTCAGGCTTCTCTACCCAATTGCAAAAATTGCATTCATAACTGCGAGGATCATAGCTTCACTTGAAGGACTACAACTAATTAAGTCTTGTGCTTCCTTTTCCCCCTCTCTAAGCAGCCATGCATCTTTACTTATAAAAAGTTAACTGTGTTTTTGTATACCACATAGTAATCTTTTTACATCCTCATTTATCCCTATAACTTACTATTCTAAAGAAATCATTATGGTAAACAATTATTTTTCCAGGGGAAGACTTCCCAGATAAAAGATGTTTTAAGAAAGATTCGACTGAGGGATCTCTTAATTTAATTCCAGTGACTACTAGACCACAAACTATTTTGTGGTGAACGAGGCGGAAATATTAAGTTTTTTGGACTTAAGCCATTGTGTTGTGATGAATGAACCAAAACAAGTTTTCATTTTCAAAATACCCCCAAAATAAGAGAAACTTTTAATGCTTCTGTTTATTGGTTTTGATTTGAAATAATGATGTTAATTTGTTTGCATCAGTTTAAGATTTTTCAACATTGATCCCACAGTCTCACAGTTCCACTAAATTGCCTAAAAGCTGGATCATGGATCATGGACTTTGAAGTGACCTCAGCTGGCTATGATCAACATTAATATAGGAAACAACCACAGACTCTGAGCACAACTAATGAGGTAAACAGCAAAACAAGAATACCACTGACCAATATATAAATAAACAACAGACTGAAGTCGCTCATGCTCTAATTAAAATCTTTGTTTCCGTTTCTTCACTTAAAGGGGCTAGGTCACGCTATTTTAGGTAATTTTGTTTAATTTTGTTAATTATGAACTCTAAACGTCAAATTGGCAGAGCAAGAGTCTTTCATTTGCAAAATCACGGCCACATAACAACTGAGAATGATTTTCCAGCTAGTTTGTAAATGACATTTTGATGTAGACTGATATAAATTTGAAAAAAGGTGGGCCGACGTTTTTCAAATTTACCCAAATTCAATCCATTTCAATCCTTTCCAGTTTTGTCCATCCATGTTCCTTCTTGGCTTCCCTGTGTTTTGTTAGAGTTCTTCTATAGGTTTCAGCAGTTATTTTGATATTTTAGTTAATTCTATGACCATTCGGACAGTGCTGAAATTGCCTAAAATTGCGTGACCTATCCCCTTTAAGAAGTAAGTCAACCAAACAATCTCTAGACAACCACTATTTTTCTAAAAAAAAGTTATCTGGCGAAAAGAGCGAGTTCATGAAAACAAGGGGGTTACATTGTTGTTTTTGGTAAAAATTCCAGTCAAAATAATATTATGAAAGACAGACTGTATGGGGGTAATATACCACAGAATATGGCCTGTCAACAAAGTCCCAAACACCTGCATGTATCTCTTGTGGAAGTGTTTATTGTTTTCTAAAGACAAACAGAAAATTAACTTAAAAGACTTAAAATCAATGCGCTTAGGTGGAAATGTGGCTTACCGCGCCATATGCCCCCACAAAATAGAATGGCTTGTCATACTGTATTTAGACGAACATGCCTTAACCATGAATCTGCACGCTAACTCACAAGACACTTCAGTAGGACTGCAATCTTAATTGCTTGAAGTTTGCATGCAAATTATCCCGAGATGTTGCCTAACATTCATGTCTTAAAGAACATATGGTGTGTGTGTGAGGTCACCTTAGCAGAAGCAACCGTACATGAAAGTCAAAGGGACTTTGTCGGGTGCTGAAACAAACTTGTAGATGTAAACCTGTACCATTTCTGCAGTTTCACTGACTTTTAATCAACAAAATCATACTCGATTCAAAGGAGCAAGACAGATTTTTGGAGAAATATCCAGACAACTGAAAATTCCAAAAACGTTTTACATCACCTACTTATTTCTGGAAAATATATTTTTGAATCATCACGTCCACTCGTGTCATATAACGTTAAAGCGTTAAATAATGTTAGAATTTGAAACTTACTGAAAGATCAAGTCACCGCTTTAATATAAGGTTACAGTCTTCCCAACTTTACGAAATACTTAAACATTTTGCGCAATCTCCAACAGAGATGTCAAAGGCCATTTTAAAGAAAATTCGATAATGACTTCAGGCTGTTGATTATTTATATATTGGTCAGTGCTATTCTTGTTTTGCTCCCGTCAACAGAGGATCACTAACCTTCGTTCAGAGTTTTCTGACATTTTTTCCTTTTCAGCTGAAGAAGAAAGTCCGTTAACTTGTAAAATTTCGACAGCTTTCGCCCGAATCTTCTTTATAAACTT
The DNA here is from genome assembly GCF_036669925.1 of Montipora capricornis. Classification (NCBI taxonomy): domain Eukaryota; kingdom Metazoa; phylum Cnidaria; class Anthozoa; order Scleractinia; family Acroporidae; genus Montipora; species Montipora capricornis. Next base: position 60,494,239 of record NC_090892.1, on the reverse strand, counting down.
GAACGCGTTTGGAGCAGTTTAATTGCGTGACAGCTGCGTGACGGTATCATAAAAGGTAAACAGTATTCACGGTTTCAGATACTAACCAGGATCGGATCGGATCGGATTGAATTGTCAAAACTCGGACCGGATCAATAAAACCAGAGAACGTGTTCGAATTCTGTGCCTTTCTCTCTTGATTAGTCGTCTTCTAATTTATTGAGACTAGTCGAATTTTTTTTTCCAAAAGGTGATTACCGTCACTTGCAACTACCTGTCCACACGCGTGACAAACATGTTCAGCCGGCCAATCAAAATTCAACGTTTTGACACTCAAACTTCAACTTGGGACGTTTTTGGCGCCAGTTACGCAAATGGTCGTGGCTGA
>NC_090892.1:60473872-60483872 GCF_036669925.1 Montipora capricornis | reverse complement strand
AACCAAAATCACATGGTTTAAAAACCGATCGAATTTAAAGGCCAATTTCACGGTTTTGCGCTTGTCCAAGCTTTGGCGCTATAAGCAATTGCAAAAAGGTTGAGATACTTAATCGAAAATTCACCTCTTCTTCCTAAAACCCCTCTTCCTGTTCATACGAAAGTCCCAATGCCCCTCCCTTCCCTCCTTTTTCAATGTGGATACCCTTTAGTTTGAACGCCAAGTGGAGAAGGAAACAACTTTGCTTGAGGGGTGGGAAGGGGGGTTGGGGACGCGGTGACTTGAATGACACGCATTGTATGGTTATTAACAGTGAGTGTCTCAACTCTTTTTGCAATTGTTTGTAGCATAAGTAAATTTATGGTTTCTTAATGAACCAGATGATGTTCACGAATCAGGTGGCTTCAAATGGACTCGAACCCATGACCTCTGCAACTCAGTCTGCCAACTGAGCTCAGTAAGCCATTTTCGAGTTCATGCCTGCCTCATCTTCAAAGCGAGTCTACGTGCCACGTTTTTGTTATAAAATTAGTTTTCATTCATACGGAAAAGTAGAACTAATTACCATTAGAAAAACTTCGCACTTAGACACGCTTTGAAGAGGAGGCAGACTTGAACTCGGAAATAGCCTATTCAAATACGCTATTAATACATTCATCGAGTAATGTAACATGAGCCCAACAAATTGCGCAGATCATTCCTCTTCTAACTCGCACTTCGAAGACACATTTATTTCAGTCATCAACAACCAATTATAAACCTATTGTAAACCCCAATTGTCATTAAATAACAAAAAAGAAACTATTGTAGACAGCACTGACCTGTCTGCGTTTAGTCAAGTTAATCAACCCTCCTTTAAAGAAATCAGGATTTCCTTCGGCAATGAATGTGAGATCCTTCATGTAAATACCTTCAAATTATACAAAAACGACAGTGTTCGTTCTCCACAAAATCACAAAATATCGCTCGCATGAAGTCATCTACAATCACACGGCATTGCACGTGTCATATTCAAGGAGGCTCGAAAGGGTTTTCAGCTGAGCGCGCGTAAGCCACATGCGCACGCAATGCGAAAGCTCTTTATGTCCGCTGACGAATCAAAAACGAGTGACAGGAAATAAATATGTCACTGACTAAAATCACGCAAACTGGAAATAAATTTTGGTCGTGCGTGATAGTGAGCTATATCTCGAAAGTTAGTTAGGTGACCTACCCTAAACTTTTAAATACATGTATGATGCGTCTTAAAGAAAATGAAAAAAAATCCAGTGGACTGTTTTCATCTTCCAACACCATTGTCATAAATAACTTAACCTCTACTACAAAGGTCTTTTTTCATATCACGTATTAGATAAGAAAATTTAATCGGGTTTTCGAAATTTGGGGAAAAAACTACACAACCGAATAAGTTAATCAGGTATTAAAAAACCTAGTTTTAAAGAGTCTTTGAACAGCGCCATCAGTTACCATGGCAACAATTTAGACGAAACAAACTCTGTCAAAAGAAAATCCTGAGAAAGCAAAAAGGAAAGGGGATGAAATGATCGACAATGTTATAATATCTTTCCATTTGAAACCCACTGCTACCTGTGGACAACCCTTTTGAGCCTCAATAACAAGGCATTGTGTGCCGTGGAACAATTTTCATAAACGGCAATTCCGCTAAAGCTGAAATTCATCCAATCAGATCGCTACGATAAGCAACGCGAACTTTTCAATACAAAAACAAACGGTCGAAAAGCCTGTCCGTAGACGGTGGGGCTTTAACTTTTCGTGGAAAGTGAACTTACCAAAATAAGGAACTGACGGTGTGGGCGAGGCTGCGAGAGCTTGTCGATATCTTTTATAATTACCCTAATAATAAAAATAAAGGACTATAATAAAAAAGAACGGCCAACAGAACATTGGTTACGTCAACGGCGTTACAAAACGACAATGCATTATTTGGCAACGTTCACGCCTTTCAACACCGCTTCAAAATACAGCTTTGCATTATCCGAAGTACTTCGCCATTTTGCATTATGTTGGCGTTATGAAATTTGGCAAAGTATCTTATACATGGATTGTTATGAACATTTTCTTTTACTTAAAGGGGCAGTGTCACGTTATTTCAGACAAACTTCAAAACAATAAAATACGTCTTTGCATCAATCAAGACCAAACGATAACGGTGTAGTTTTGTCGCCAATAACAATTAAAGTGCACTGAAGCTATTCTTTGTTATTTGCATCCATGGATGGAGAAGATGGAAATGGATTGAAACTTGAAAAAACTGGCCAGTTCTTCAAGTTTGGAGATGGTGTCCGCAAAAAGTCGCCAAAAATTAAATACGAAGAGCTCTTTGTGCAATAAATATATTTCATGTCTTGTCAGTGGGTTGTCAGGAATGTTGTACGTGTGAGCTGAAGTACTAATTTCGATTTTTAGTTTTGACCTAAAAACAGCAAACTTAGAACGACAGTGCCCCTTTAAGGCCGGGACACCCTAGGCGACAAGTCGCAGCGACATGTCTCTGCGACAAGTTGCTCCATGTGTACTACTTGCAAAACAAGTCCCTGCGACACGACGCCTGTTCGTACCACACGCGGTGATCTCGTATGAGGGGGAATGTGAACTAGTTTTCTAACTCAATATGGCTGACCATATGACGCTCTCTCATTGGTTCATTTATATTTTGTCGCAGCGACTTGTTGCCGGAAGTGTACACACGATGCGACAACGCAGCTTTCGCTAATTTTGTCGCTGCGATAAGTCGCACGAATTCAAACTGGTTTGAATTCGTGCACTGATCGCGGCGACAAAATTCTGTCGCAGCGACAATGATTTTCAGGAAATTAACCGTGTCACACAAGGCGATTTGTTGCGGCGACTTGTCCCCGCGACGTGTCGCAGCGACTTATCGCCTAGTGTATCCCGGCCTTTAAGATAGCGGACGAAAGAGTCTCTATTTGGTGCTCACGTTGTCGTGAAAACCTTGAATTGGCTCGTTTCACATTGAGGACGGCACAGAAATACACTTAAAGGCGTTCCGCGCGTTCACCGCAATCTTTTTTCCTCATTAAACTAAGCAATAATTATATCGTTTTGTGGCGCAAGCTGCCGTCGTCAGCTCGTCCCCCAAAATTTGACTATTTTGCAGTAAACTGAGGAAGAGAGAACGAACAGTCTACGAGCATAAGACAGACAAGATAGTAAAAGAAAACGATCTGTTCGTAACAAACCGGAAAAAAAGGGCGGGCCGAAATCAAACATACGCCATAGAAACGACAAAGTCTTTGCAAGACTTTAACTACCAAATGCATTTTTTTACCTTTGTATCCATAAGAATTTCCATTTTGGCGTACTGTTCAAGATATTCCTTGGGAACAAGCTGTGGTCAAAAATAAACTCACTGATTGGAAAGTACAAAACAACAATAATAATAACAATAATACAAGAATTTATATAGCGCCATTTCCGTGAGCTCAATGAATTACAGTTTGCATTAACCCACTGAACTCAGTGTTATATTGACGGACAAGGACGCACAAGGCAAGACGGGAAAAACCGCAGGCCGGAGCTTGCAGTAAGATTGAAGGCGGAAAAGGCCTTTAGTTACCTCCTTCGTTTTGTGCAGCCGTCTAACAGGCGCGCTCCCAAGAGCTGCTACAACAATGGCCATCACAGCATTGAAATTCCTCAGCTCCAAACACAGCTAACAAAAAAAAAACCATGAAAATTAGTTGGATCTTTTCACTCTTTGTTACGTATATCGTCTCTGACTATCGCACTTCTTTCAGGAAACGTTTTTTAAGAAGTCGAGCATTGTACTGCAGAGCAGAATTTGGGGTTCATTCGCGCGTGACATGTCACAAGACGCCAATGTCCACGTGAACATCAAAAGCCTTGGCTTCTCATGCCCTCTACCTCTGAGGAAAGCAAAGCTACATAACCATTCATGAAATCAAAGTTGAAAAAATCATCCCAGTTAGATAGGTAGCTTTAGCAATTGCAAGCAAGGCTAAAAAAATTCAAAGAGGCTTACACAGGATTCGCACCGATAACTGTGCGACTCTACCAAATGAGCTACCAAACCCGCTGGGGGCAAGACAATTGCGATTTCAAGTTATATCGCGTGAGATGTGATAGGAATGATTTTAGACTATACGAAAACTCGAGTCCCGATAAAGTTTGCTTGCAACGGCTTAAAGTACCCCTAGCCCCAATATATTTTTTCGCTAAAATGAATGTTTGCACCTGTTCGAAACGCAGTGCGGACTTTTTTCCCTTTTCTGACAAATCCTGCCTTTTTATAGGCTTCAAAACTTGCGAAAAACCAAGCATCTTTTGTTCATGACTGAGTCAGAAGGGGAGTGGGTCTATTCCTGATTTCAAAAACTGATTTACATTGCATTAACTCTTTGTAAACATGCAAAACATGCATGCGAAGTAGATTGTGACGTCAAATCAGGAATAGACCCACTCCCCTTCTGACTCGGTCGTGAACAAAAGATGCTTGGTTTTTCGCACGTTTTGAAGCCTATAAAATGACAGGATTTGTTGGAAAACGGAAAATATGGCCGCAATGCGTTTCGAACAGGTGCAAACATTCATTTTAGTGAAAAAAATATTTTGGGGTTAGGGCCACTTTAAGTAGCTTATCTACCTGCGATGATCCTGATAAATGACAAACCCACTCCTCCCTCACCTTCGCTGTTTCGATGAAGTTGGTAAAGATGTTAGCTCGTTTCTCCATGGATTTTTCTGTCACAATAGTAGCTGCAACCCATGTACTCAGCTGGAAGTGGAGAAACGTATGGTAAGTCAAGGAGGGAAAGCGTTTAACACCTACGACAGCCCTTGCTAAATAAAACTTCAACTACGAGTAGTCCCACGTTATCCGCTTACTTAGTCGCGCGGGAACTCATCCAGATTTCGCGTAGGCATTTTTTCTCGAACCGGTCTTCTCCTCATGGTCGACTAACTCAGCGGCGAAAGAGGGACGGCTCGTAGAAATAAAACACGGCGATTTTGTACTTCGGTCTGACGACACAACTGACCGTGAAATCCAAAACTTACACTCAAACTAAACAGTAGCCTGCGGATACAAAAATTCGAAGAAACTATGCTGCGAATAATGCGGACAACTGGTAAAGGAAAGTTCAAATTCGCGCACAAGAATTTAAAACGTGAACCAAACGTTTCGAGGGTACTCCCTCTTCATCACTGGTTTGAAAGCAAACGAAAAATGCGCGCTCAACGTAACGCTCAAACACAATCAAAAATCGCAACGTTAACAGCGCGAGTTGACTTTCTATGAAACCAAAGTCCACATTGAGACCACCAGGGTGTAGGATGCGGTGTCTGAAAGTCATCCTGGCCTCAAAGTTACGTCTGTCCGTGGCACCCCTGAAACCTGAACGGATTACAGAAATGTCCTGAGTTGTGTGCCCCGGGGAAGCAAAATGGCGTCCAACAGGAAGATCGGAGTCTGGTAGCCTTGTGAAGCGTAGATGTTTTGATCATAATACCACTATAAGCCCAGCGTAAATGTTGCAACATCATTTACCAACGCTTTTTGATAGCGTGCCGATGTTGGACATCCATCAGTCGAAAAAGGGTTTGGAGGAGGAGACATAAGGCAGCGTAACCGAGTAGTTAGGGCTCTCAGCCGCTTTCGGTTGTCCCTTCGCTTGTTGCCTCACGGTTACATTACACTATCCCCATCATCATTAGCTATATCAGTATTAATCATATTGGGCTAACATAGTCCAACATGAGAAGCACAACGCTAGCAATATGTTAGCCAATGACTAGCCTGGGATATAAAACAAAAGGAATAAGACGAGTAAGAACACCAAATAAAAGAATGCTAAGTTACTTGGTTAAATCTGTCCGCCACTTTTTCCACAGAAAGTCTTTCTTCAGGAGGAACTTTCCTTTTCTTTCCAGTTCCTAAGGCAATCTTCTTTTGAATATCTGTTGCAGTTACTGCACAAAAGCAATCTAAAAAATATAAAACTAACATCACTGAAGGTATTCTTCCTGGAAGTTTCTCCTTCGTTTCCGATCTCGCTTTTTTTTCCATGAGTCGAAGGTTTTAACTTTCTATTTTCAAAGTTTTTTTTTTGGGCAGCGTTACGTTTGTTTACACTATTAAAAGTTTTAACGAAAAGCAAAGGTTACAGCAGCTTTCAACAGAGTGCGATACCGGGATTGCCTCGGTTTTGGCTCAATTGCAGTGTGATTGTTCTAATAATATCGCGTTATATCTTTATCCAATCAGGGCCCTAAATCCAGCTGTGTCCTTTTCTGGCACGCGTTTTCACGCTGATTAGCTCGATTGATTGTCTTCAGTTCCTCTGCAGTGATTGGCCACACTAATTTTTACTTTATTTGTCTAAGCATTCACCACTGTAAAGTTAAGCCAAGTCACGCTAAAATGTTTCATGCACTGTGCTGATTTACCATGGTCGATTAGTGTTATCTGTCTTGCTAATTCCTTGGGATGCTGCAGCAAGTCAAACGGCCTGCAACAACAGCAATCATTGAGAACATTCATGACAACGATTAAAATATGAATCAGCAATACTTTGGGCCACAAAAGAGATTCAGCTCATAGCTTTTTACGAATACAAGTAAGAAGAGTGTGTGAAAGCTAGAATAGCGAGTCGAGTGTAGCTTTGTTTCTAGTTTCTAACTAGCAAACAGGCTCTCAATGGAAGGGATTACGTTTTTGCAAACGTTGGCCGTGTATTTGAACAGACTTAACTGATAACAGTGTAATGTGACTAGTGCTAAGTTTCTACCCCATATGAACCATGTGAGCGTTAGCCCTATGATGGAAACGGGCCCACACAAGGACAGAGAAAAACTCTGACCAGGGTGGGAAATCTTCAAAACCTCTGACCGGTCAGAGTTTTTCTCTGTCCTTGTGTGCGCCCATTTCCATCAGTAGGGCTAACGCTCACATGGTTCATATCGGGTAGAAGCTTAGCACTTCACATTACGCTCTAATCAGTTAAGGCTCTCAAGTGAAGCTATGATCTTCGCAGTTATGAGCGCAATTTTTCCAATTGCGTAGAGAAGCCTGAAAAATTCAGGACTTCAACGCAATGGGTTGCGAAAGGTGCGCGGTCAAAAGCCAAGGGACTGGGGCGAGCTTGCGGGGGGGCGTCCTCTAGCGCCTGAATGTGAGGTAAGTCGTTCAGATGACAAAAAAATGGAATGCGCCATTTACCCTAACTATAACCTACTTTCCCAAATTCAACTCACATATACCCACTGCTTCCACACCAACAAGGCACAAGATGGAGCACAACTCACGTAAAATCTCGACGATTAAAGCCAGGAAGCTCAGCATCCGGAGGGCACTGGCAGATGAGAAGCTGTCCGTTAGAACTTTGACCAAAAGATCGGCTCACACTGTCAAAATCGTCATCCTCGCGAGGTGTAGAGTTGAATGGTCCCCTGTGAGAACGTGTGGGTGTGAGCTGACCGGAACCAGTGGGCGAATCACTACTCTGAGAAGAAGGGTTACTCTCGCAGTTGTACTTGCGACGCTGGCTGGATGATAGGACACCATGTTTCATTTCTTGTCCAACTGCATAGGAGCCCGAGGGATCAAGAGGAACGCGTTCGCCGGGTGAACCAGATTCTTCCACACTCATTCCACTTCCCTCTGGTAAAAATAAACAGTCGATGCTCTTACTTACTCTACTAAGGACGAAGTCTTCTTCAGCATGAATGGAGTTCAAATTCTGCGTGTTTTTTTTTTTTTTTCTCATTTCGAACATTCGCGTTGCTGTTGTGCAGAGGACAGAAAGCAAAAGCACCCGCAGTGCGTGCTGCACGCACAAGGAGAAAGTGCGGAATAAACGCAAGGACAAAGCGTGCGTGCTAAATATTTCATACTTGGGGGAAAAAGCTATTTTAATTTTAGCACATATCTTTGCCGTACTCTGTACAACAACGACGTGAAAACACCAAATTTGAGGTTTCAAGGACAACGCGAGCGTACAAATGTGAATTTTTCATTCTCTATTTTTACTCTGAAATCGCTAGTACCAATTTATTTTTAGGACAATTCGCCCACACTGCACGACGTTGATGAGATGATGCAAGGTTATAATTTGAGTTCACGGTTTCGTCGACGTCGCCGTCGTAAATCTTTAGATCCCTAAGAACCAACGTGAAATGACCAAATTGAAGGTTTCGACGACAACATGAAAATACGACAGCGAACCGTCCGTTCTCTACGTTTACTTCAAATCCAACCTTACGCCTCCAGTAAAGAGATACTTCGCCAATACTGTACAAATTCAACGAGCTGGGATAATCACGAAATACTTACTAAAGCTCCAAGTTATATTCTTAAGTCACGTTTTTGTAGACGTTGCAGGTGTGGTTGTATAAACTACCTAAAATGCCGATTCGCGGACCATATTTACAAAGATAACGCTAATTAGCAAAGCTCTAAACCCGACTGGTGAATTTTATGGTATTTTTGGAGGAGAGCCTAAATTTCGGAAATAGAAGAGAAGAAAATAACCAAGACTACATATCTTACTTGAGCTTCGTCTTTGTTCGCCTGCAGAAAACGAGGAAGCTTCCCATGAACATTTTACAGATTGCAACGTACTTTGTAAAGAGCCCAGAAGCATGTCGACTGAGTTATGAGACGCCACAGACAAGTCACCTGGACTGCCAGAGGCCAGAGTTGAGGCAACTGCACCTGAAAGTGTAGTGAAGAAAAAAAGAAAAAAAGGCAGGATCTTTCTATAATCCATATTCATGATCTGAATGTCCTTCCCCTTACGTTTACAGGATAAAGTATAAGGGTGACATGACAAGGAACAAGTGATCCTCACAGGCAAAAAATGTATGAATTTGACTTGTCCTAATGTCTGATGATGTGGTCCTCGAAAGCGCCTTATGAGGAGGATTCATATTAAACTGGAAATTTTTTCATGGTTTGTAGAAAAACGTTTTGTCATTATCACAGAAATCAATAAATTCTTTGGAATTCTTTGCATAACCGTAAAAATTGCTCAAAAATAGTTCCCGGCCACAATGCCTTCACAACCACCTAACTACTACGCGTGCGCGTATGATGGAGTTATCATGGGACCAAAACAACGACGCCAATACGCCGGGGACAGGGGAAATCCTTGAAACTAAGATGGCAAATTGTTTTCTCGAGATCACAATCAACGCTAATATTTCTAATAATCTGGAGCCAGATCCAAAACGCCCTCGAAAGTTAAGATGAATCCTGAGTATTGTTTTCTAAAAATAGGCTATTGATATCAAAACTATGGGGTATGGTAAAGTTAAGTCTGCTACCAGCCTTGATATGAAGGCCCATCAGGCCGGCGCTTATCTCCGCTTACTGTAGCATGAAGCGACTAGGAGTATTTCTACTCCCCCCTGGATGGGATGATAGTCCATCGCAGGGTTACCACCAGCATAAAATGGTACCCATTTACACACCTGGGTAGACAGAGGCACCGTGACAGTAACCAGGACCACTCGATCCGGAGTCGAGCGCACTAACCATGTGGCCACCTCGCCTCCCCAAAATTATGAGGTATTGTGAGAAAATAATACTTAGGATACACCTTGGCTTTCAATAGCGTAGTAATTAGGTTGCTTTGAAGGCATCAAAAATCATGTATTTCCTAAGTCAGCTCAAAAGAGCTACATGCAGTTTTTACTTTGGATATAACTAAATTATATTGTAGGTGTATTCACAGTGTTGTAGAATACGCATCACCCGTGTACCACTACGCTTTGCTGCTGTATCTCAGTAATGAAATTGAAAGCACCCAAAAGCGTTCTCTTGCGATCATTCACGGCCCCGGCCTTTCTTACGAAAAAATAATGGAAGCCTCCAATTTGACAGCCCTTGCTTCACGCAGACAAACATAACGTGAGAAACGTTTTGTTGACATCCTTAAAGATCCACATCACAAGATATACAATCTCCTTCCAGCATTTAATGTCAACACACGATACTCAC
>NC_090892.1:60418872-60468872 GCF_036669925.1 Montipora capricornis | reverse complement strand
CCAGTTTCTTTGATTTTTGGGAAAAACTTAAATCTGATCTTAACGTTTCCTGTTTGCCTTAAACGAGACGAGAAATCTCTCTATAGTGTCGACTCTAAAATTACAAACAAACGAACTGTTGAATTATATTTTTTAGAATTGTTTTTGGGTTTTGGCTTCAGTAATTCAATATGGCAGCTGGTCACGTGAGTTAAAATTGGGTTTTTAAGCGTCTGCTTCGCGAAGAAAGAGACGGAAACGCGTACCTTGAGCTTGTAAAAGTGACATCCATATCCCGGCAAAGCTTGGCAATAATCAATGAAGTTGTGCTTGGCATTTCGCTCTGTCATCCCACTGTTTACAAACTGTTCATACTGTGCCTTAATCCTGTGAACAGCAAGCGAATAACTAAAGCTAGAGGATCCAATATTTGCTTCCTCCGTTGGTGAAACACTGAACACGGCAACTTTAACGAAAAGCATGTTTACTCGTTTTGTGATATTTCAGATCGAATTTGTCAGGAACTGAGAGATCACTGAGAGGGACCCTCCCTCCCCTTCAAAGTCAATTTGGGACAGCCACCCTCTCCCCTGCGTGATAAAGAGTGGTGCTCAAACTTGGAGCCACGCTGTGTGCCAAAAAAAGTTAGTTTCGCTAAGCGAATTTGTAGAGAACTGGAGAAAATGTACTGAGCATATAACTTTCTCGACGCATTTTCATCTTCATTCGTCCAAGTCGATCGTAGAATTTGTGAGCCGTCGACTCGTGTAGCAAATGAATAAAATTACAGCTTACCTCTTTCCGATGTTTTTTACTTTGTACATGGATTGATGCAAGCTTGGTTTAATGCGTGACACCGATAGTCTGACGACAAAAAATAATTTTGTACGAGTCAAAATGTCCGATGTTCTATCTCAAGTAAGGGCGCATTCATCATGGCGCATTCTTAAGAGACCAATCCGGAAAAGGAGCACTAACAGATACATTGAGTATAGCCGCTTTCACACCAGAAAACGAACAAGTCGTCAGGACGGACAAATCGTCTGATGTGAAAACGGGACGAACAAATTTTTAGACGACTTAGTCGTATGAAATTTATCCGTCTTGGAAGACGATTTTCAAAGACAATTTGTCCGTCCAGACCAACAAGTCGACCTAAGCACGACCTAAATTCACGTTAGACGAACAAATCGACAAATTAACCACTACTGGGAAATGGTCTAGCGATGGAAGCGGTACTTTATGGGAAGTTTTCAATAAAGTTGGGGCTTGGGTAACCAAGCCTTACCTAGTGCCAGTTTTCCTGCGCTCAAACTCGATCCATTGTCCGTCTTTTATGAATTCACGTCGGACAACACTAGCGGAATTTGTCGTCTTGCATTGACATTAGTCGACCAAAGCATAGGACGATTTGCACGTTTAGACGATTTGTTCGTCTTCTAGAGTGAAAACGCCTATAGCTGTTCTTCTTAACTCGTTGACATTTAGGTTTTTAAATGAACGGAACAGCATATAAACAAATCGTATATTATCATCTGCCTTTGAATTTTCAATTACCATTATTTCCGAAAAAAACACCCAGGTGCCTGGACATGGGATTCGAACCTACTAATACTGAAAGGATTTCGGCATCTCCTTCCGTGGTCTTGTTGACAGAAGCTCTGCTCTGTTCTTGGGCCAATACCGTATATAATATATTCAAAGCCAGAAGAGATATAATCATCGAAATTTAAAATGTTGCTCTTCAAACTCGTATCGAGACTATAGGACGTTTTCGGGTCTTTCTGCAGGTACGGGAAAGCATAGTGTTTTTGGTCGCTTGGGATTAGTCTTTATTTGGAGTTGTTTTGTTCCCTGTCTTTTGTTTCTTTTGTTTTACGTAATTTGTGTTCCGGTACCTGCAGAAGCTGCCACGTCTTCAATCATCCTCTAGAGAAATCACGGTACGACTTCTGGTGAACGAACAAAAGAAACTAATGAGAGATCTTTTGTTTTCATCCACCAACGTGGCGGGGACGACGTTACGTGAAAACCTCCTATTCCAAGCACTGGTTCTACGATCTCGGAAAAATCCATTCCTCTCTCGGAATTGGAATAAACAAAAGAGAATAATCCGCTCAGACATGAAACATTTTAAATCCGACAATTACGACTGGGATCGATTTCATTCCGCTCAAATGGTTCGCTTCTAACTTTTGATCAAGACATTTACAACAAAACGTGATAAGAATTCTTACTTTTCTTTGCTGGATGACAAAAAAGACCATGATGGCTTGCCTCGTACTTCAGCATGCGAGAGATCCTGTGTGGAAAGGTTAAATTCGTAAAAATAAAAACACTTAAACTCCATAACCGAGTAAACGAGCTAAGTACGATTCATAAGAGGCGAATCTATAAAAAAAGGAAATAAAGGGAAAGAAAAGCAACTTTATTTAAGTGTCTAGTCGTTCTAGCACTGGAGCGGTAATACACCTAATCGGCTTACTCAATGTTGACCCAATTCAAAATAAAACGTTTTGTTCCAGGTATTTCCATATCACTTAAATAAGAATGCAACATTATCACGCGAATACAATACTCAAAGAATCTTAATCCCGGCAGATCTGAATTGGGTACAACACCCAGTTAGCCGATTAGGTCTATTGGGAAATCTGTAAACTGAAATCAACAATTAACGCAAATCAAGCCAAAAACGTTGGTTTTTGAGGAGAGTGGAAAAATGGAGTACCCGCAGAAAAACCCCTCGGTGCAGAGAAGAGAACCAAAAATATCAACCCACATGAATCTGGGAATCGAACCCGGGCCACATTGGTAACAGGCGAGTGCTCTCTGCACCCCAATGCGGATCTAAATTGACGAGAACCAAGTCCAAGCTGGCTTAACAGCTCAACTGGTGGAAAGGTATACAGTCTCATTTTTAAACCGTGTACAAGGGTAGCAAACCACAACTAACCATCGCAAAAACGCCGCTCTTAGACTCGCTTTAAATACATAATAAGATATTCCCGGCTTGCACTTCGCGGCGATGATCATTCTATACGCAGTTAAATTTAATTTAACGCAGTTAACAGCAGGGGCGCTTATGTGTCAATTGTGGCCACCTGAGAAGTCAGGTTGGTGCATGAGCCGTGATTTCCCGCGCTTGTGTGGTGTAGGGTGAAACCATAGCGTTGCAACTGTAGTTGTGTGATGGAAAAGCGTGTTTGTGGAGCGTTTTTAACCGTTATTTCCCCTTCCGTCACCCCTGTTTCTTCTGTTTTTATCAGAAGGGAGGCTTATGCATGGCTATGTAGCCGTGGGAGAAGTCTCCATCTTGGTGCTGGCTACCACACCCACACCCAACCTCCACTAGCGAAGGAGTTGTTTGATGACAATTAAGAAGTCGGCAAAATGCTGTTCTTAAACGAGAGCTCTCAAAAGCAAGGAGAGCGCGGGCAGATGATGACGAGCATGGAGACAAAAGCAAAACCTAATTTTTTTTTTTTTTTTTTTTTTTGCGATAGTTCCCTCTTGACCGAAACAAGATCCGCACTCGCCTCGAATATGAAAAACGCAAAATAAAGCGCCTGTTGCGCAGGCTAAAAATCCAGCTGCAAAGGTGTCCGCGTCTCGCACAAACCTCAATGTAGAGTTGGAGTGCACTGAGATAAATACCATCCTCGACTGAACACGGCAAGTTCCCCTTGACAATTGCTTTTTGGCACTAAAAAAATTAAAATCGAGAAATAAATCATCACTATTCCAGAAAGAAAAATCAAAGTCTCTGTGAGACAGCTCACTGATGAAATGTAGAGCATTGGGATATATATTCTACTACGACTTTTAAGACTTTAATTTTGATTAACTCAATGGACAATTCAGAACTACCCCTAAAATGATGAAATAAGAGCGAAGGGTAGATTCAAACCTGCGACACCTGCGCTTCGCGCTTTCGTTTCGAGCACATTCGTACACCAACTCGGCCGCCCGAATGAAAACCGAAATTTACCAGCCCATTCATCAATGAGACTTCGTCATCGATGAGGAAAAAAGGCGATCATCACTCAAAGCATTCCGAGGTAAAAACTCACTTGCTCATATAAAATTGCATGATGCCAATGGTTTGCCTGGAATCTGTCTAAATGACCTTTCTTTGAAGCTCGTTCCTGCAAAAAAAAAAACAAGCAGATTTTCTCAAAAAAAAAAAAAAAAAAACCAGACAATAAATGACGAAATTAAACGTAATACAAAGTGTCTACTTTCTCGGACAACAATAAGTGTAGAAGCAAAAATTTTGTGAGAAAGTGTGGAAATGGTTAAGAATGAATGGAGGCAAATCCCAAAGCCAAAAACATAAAACCTCTACTTTTTTCTCAGCGCGCCAGCGGGCGAATTTCCGAGGCTTGATTTACTGGAGCGCGCGGAGTGTTTCCGATCTTTTCGGCCGACTAACGCCCAACTTTTGCATGATGATTGCCACTTGAAAAAGTAAATCTTTATCACTTTGAATTCCTTCGGCGCGAATTTTGGATGGAAGGAAACTTCGACCTGTTTACGTGGATGATTTAACCCGGTAACTATTTTTCGCTTGGGAAAAATTAAAAATACCATTCACTGGATTTGTAAGTCGGTAAAAGGGAACAATAATTTGCTGAAAGGTATCAAGTTCGGCCTTGGGCTTGAGATCATGGGTCGCACAAGAGACTAAAAACACTTTTTTCCCAATATTGACCTCCTGGAAAGTCAGTAACATTGATGTTTACCGCTCTATAAAACTGTCTCTAGGCCTTACCATCACACTGTGAATAAGATATTCTAAAATTTCAGCACAGGGTAAGTATGGGCCACCAGCTTGCCTCAGAGGAAGAATCACTTCACTCAACTCAGACTGAAAAAAGAAACACAATTATTGCCCTCGACAAAGATGGCAATCATTGGAAAGAAGCAAAGTCCCCGCACCTATATGATGGTTATTAGGTTGATGCAGCCGTGAGAAAGAAGATAAGTTTAATCACTTGGCAACAGGCAAAAGGAAAGCTCAAGATTTTGAGTTCAAGGCCTCGAACCTACGACATCTGTAACTCTGGTGGGGATACTCTACCAATTGAGCAAAAAGAATTCCCGGTAAGTCAAACACTTGTTAAGGTTCTTCCCAGAGAAGACATGTCACTGGTCTGCGCATGTCATGTACCTCAAATATTTTGATACAAGTATCGTAATTGCAACGTATCTCTCATTCTCGTCCCCAGAGCCCGCTTTTCTTTTGGTCAGCAACAAGAACACGGACTCTGGCGTAGGTACTTCATGAATCCCTTGTTATAGTGTATTTAAATACCTTATAATATAATTTAAATACATTATAATAAGAGATACATAAAGTACTTACCGACTCTGGCCACAGCCAACCGTTGACGACCGTTCTGAGAATGCGCAGAAGAGCCGGAAGTCCCCTGGTTTGGCTGTGGCCAGCGTCCATGTTTCTGTTGCTAACCAAAAAAAAGCGGACTCGGGGGACGAGAATAGACCACTTCCATAAATGGCGACCTACTTTACATTCTTTTGTATTTATGTTCATTTTACTTACTGCCCTCATTTTGAAACAAATATTCTTTTGAAATTTGCTTGTCGTAGCGAGGCCAGAAAGGCTTATTAGCATTAAAACAAAAGAATATTTTATTTGGCCCCCATTATGAAAGAGGTCTATGGGTATCTCTAAAAAAAACTATCCACCCTCTGTAATGCATAAACTACTTCAAATGACGAAAACGATAATTTTTCCCTCTGAAGGATTCAGAGAAACACCTGACAGCCCAACTTAAATCTGGTAAGCAAAAAGATAATTCGATTCAAGCTGATCTTTGATCCATGAGAAGGGGAAGCAATCTGGCGTCAAGAGAAAGGACGCAAACGGAAGGCTCCTTTTTCGATTGCTTCTACCGTTATTACAGCAATCAAATCCCACAATACGCCTATTTTACACCCAAAAACTTACATAGGCAATGTTTTCGATTTCTCTTGGAACATCTTCATGTCCCACGAGAAATTGCAAACAATGATTATGCAAAATTTTGGAGGATGAAAGAGGTGTATTATGGGTTTTGAGAAAGTGAAGAATCCCGTTCGGCATTGTATGCACAACTTGCTCCCAGTAATACTGGTCCTTATTTAACTGACCTCAAGTGGATGGAAAGCTGAGTGAACTTTGAAGCGCACGTACTGGGATTCGACCCCGGAGAGCTGTGATGCGGTCCGTGAGAGAGATCCATTACGTCCCCCTTATGATGTCAGAATATACGTTTTATTTGCTACCCGATACTACGGGCCGAAGAGCCAACGGAACAGAGCATAGTGTGAAAACTAACAATCAAAGAGAACAATTTAACTCAACTGCTCATTTCCTTTCAACTTACTTGCATAAGAACATAGCCCCCGTTAACTATGACAAGAAGAACACCTATTGTATTCTGCCTTGTTTTGCAAAGAACGCCGCCGAATGCCAACAAAGGTGGCAGAGAGTATTCAGCAGTTTGTTCTGAGCAATTTTTTTTGCAGCCTCGTGTTCTTGATAATAAAGAAGGTTCCAGAGATGCAGGGTCTCCAAATATCAGGTACAGGAACAAGTTATATCGAAGAAGCGATATGCACGACACTTACCGCCATAACCGGATTATTAACAAAATCCTCCGGGTAATTATCAAGCCAGGCTGTCCATAGTCTCATCAGATAAATGTGAAGAACAGGTAACGGACTATAGGCTTGCATTTGTCCCGTGGAAGGATCGCCATCAAAGTACTTTCCAAACCAAGGATCGTGAAACCTACCAGTCAATAAAATCGGTTTTTTTTTCTTAAAGGATATGAACGGCCGTATTTATAATAGAGGACGTCTAAGACGTCCAGACGCATTAAACGTCTGGCCGTAAGTGCGACTAATATAAATACGGGAAGCACTTAACTTCGACGGCTAGAAATCAAATTCACAATTTTCTTCAAAAGATACTGAGATTTCATCACCAAAGAGACTGTGTGCACTTCATTGCTAAGTGCGTCCCAGTTTAGTGCGTCTCGTCTTTATACTAGACGGCTTGGACGTCTCAGACGACTAAGACGTCTGTTAAGTGCGTCGGTTCGACGCACTTACTTAACTTGAGACGTTTAATTCGTCTGACGTTTAATGCGTTCACCTTATTTCCCGTATTTATACTATTCGTCTAAGACGTCTGAGACGTCTTAGACGTCCTCTAGTATAAATACGGCCAATAACCCACTTCTTGGATAGACGGCTTGCAACCAATCCCTTAAGATACAGATCTACATGTTCCAGCACTCTGCAAAGTCTCTTTTTAGCTTGTGGCTGTTTTTGCTTAGGTGGCCTCATACACCGTAAGCCTTTTTAGAAACACCACTGCCAAGCCGGCCACTGGAAAGAACGGGAAAGCCACAACACCGGGGACTCCATCCGATACTCTTTTCGAACAGTGTGTGGGTTCTTCAACGTCCCACAGGGAACGTATGAACATAGAAGGTATTAATGAGACGGGGCCTACGGTTTGTAGTCCTTATCTGAGAAGACTTCAAATTCTAACCTTCTGAAAATGTCATCACAAAGGCAGCACTTTCTCCTCAGTTATTTTAAGATCTTGATGCTCAACCAACTGAGCCACCACCACTTATTCCAGATAATGATGTAAATGTATAATTGCATAAGGACGTGGACATTGTAGGACGTGAAGAAAATGGAATTATCGCGAACCACATACGACAGTGCAAAGTTATATTTTAAGATGACGTTATCGTCGACGTCGCCATCGTAGATTTTCTCTTCCTATACACGAACAGATGTTTCACATGAAAACACCATTTCCTATCTGTTAATAACACAGTTGGCTCGGTTGGTAGAGTCTGGGACTAGGGTGCGGGAGGGCTTGGGTTCGCACCACAGACCAACCAACACATGACGTTTTTGCAAATGCTTTAAAGCGAGGAGTCGCACCGGTCAAAAAGCAGAGCACCTATAGTTGGTTTTCACTCACGTGACTTGGCGGCCATATTGGTGTAGAAAACAATACAAAATGTATGCATGGAATTTGCATACAAATAGAGTTTGGTTCCCAAAGGAGAGAACGTCTATTGTTCTTGTACACCAACATGGCTGCTGTGACGTCACGTGAAAACGATCTATACGACTAGTCAGACTAGTCTTAGAGCAGTTTTCAAATGACTCTCGAAAGTAATTACGCAATTGCAATTGCTACCCTTGGTGATTGACGTTAAAGTCTCGCGTCAGTTTATCAACCAATGCGAGGGTAAACCAGAACCAATCAACCAATCACTACTTGCACGCGCGACTTTTTCTCGCGCTTTAAGCAAGTTACATGGAATTTGGATTGGTTAATTACGCTGTTTGCACCCGCTGCGACTGGTCGAAGTAATTACTTTGGCATTTGTTTTACGATACTCAATTGAAAATCGCTCTACTACATTCTCTACTCTCCACGTTTTGACTCAAGGTTTTAACGCAACTGAGGACAGAAATTGTTCTGGACTTTCAAGTCTTCTCGTGAAAGTACTATGGACCTTTTCTCCCGGAATCACAATCTTTGCTCATAAACTCAAGTCAAGTCAAGTCAAGTCAAGTCAAGTCAAGTCACCATATTTAACGTCGATAACGCTTATACGTCTGGGAAACGTTCGTGTTGAAACTCAAATAAACTTGCCTTTCCGTCTTTGAAAATTACACCAAAAAATCATCTTTATCAATATTATGAACAAAAAGACTCAATTTCCTTTTCAACAACATTTCTTGGTGTTAAGAAAAGTTCTCCATGAATGGTAGATTCAAAACTCTAAATTTAATCCAAATAAATAAACCGGAAAAATGATAAACAACATAGGGTGAAAAGAAAACAAAAAAACTCTTCTCTTGCACAACTAAATAAAACTTGTACGCATCAACAAATCGTAGGTGTCCTAATAATTAACAATTTATTATTCGACGACGCCGAGCTGAATATCAGTGATTAAAAACCGAGCCTGAGCTGAATGATTGTTTTAGTATAATTACAGTCAGAAACATGTGCATTTTCTTTAAAACAATTAATTTCTTCGTCTGTCACCTCGACAAAACGAATTGGGGCATTTACTATGGGTAATCAAATGGTGACAAGTGAAGTTAGGGAATAATTTTAATAATTTCACGCGCGTTTTACCCATTGTAAGTCCCAAGAGAAAATATAAACAACGCTTATGCAAATTTTGGAGGGACAAACAAAGAGTATTATGGTATTTTTGATACTGGCTAATATCATGTGTGACAAACTACGTTTACAAGACGCCATTTTGGCACTGTAGGAAAAGCTGCCACGGCAACATTGTAATTTAACATGTCATATTTCGTGCCAAAAGTAAGGAGTAATTTGTCACCCACGTTATTATCGCGTAGTAATCACGTCAAGTGCAACCAATCAGCAGAGAATGAAATAGCGAACGCGTGTCACGTGATCACGCGCGCCCAAAGTTCTCCGCAAAGGGGATAGACTCAATTCAAACACTTGGCTTAAAACTCTTGGAGGCTTTTCTTACCTGTGAAGCAGCAACCTCATCAAAATAGTTGGATGTACAAAACTCTTGTAAGTTGTGAGTAAAAAATCAACGATCTGGTCCTCCGTAGCCATTTGTTTGTGGTTCGAGTTAGTGCTCTTGTACCAAGAGTGTTTCTTACTGCGACCGGACCAAGGTGGAAGGTTTAAACCTCCCCACAGTAAGGAGGGGTTGTTAGTGATAATCTCCACGATTTTCTCAATCCGAGCTCCTCTGAGGAAAAAAAATGTTTGGAAAAAAGTAAATTGTGTTATTTAAAGCGAAAAAGCATTGTTACTTCATTCTCCTCAGAGTAACCCTTCAAATATACCACAATTAAAAACTCAAATAACACGAGAAACCAGTTGATTATCAACAACGCATGTGCAGAATTTAATATTATTAGTATTATTGGGGACGGCAAGACGAATTCCACCAGTGATACAACAAGGTTTGAACGTAGTGAGACCACATTCACAATCAGGGGTCCGGTTATTCGAAAGCCGATTAACTTAATCCAGGATTAGCATAAAATTTGGTTCTATTTTTTCAACGTTTTGGTGAACTTTGCTTATGTTTGATTTTCAAGATTGACTTCCTCTAATGCAAAATTTTGCCGAATATCAGCATTAACAACATTTGGGAATAGAGAAATAAACTCCATGGTTGATTTTTAATCTGGGATTAGCGTTAATCGGCTTTCGAACAAAGTCTCGAAAGTCCCGAAAACTTTTCGGGCCCGAAAAGCCATTTGTGAAACCGCCAACCACTTGTTTTGGAAAGCCGATCTTTTAACATGTTTTCAAACTAACTAAAAGAAACATGTCTTTGAAGTTTTACGACTTAAATCCTCTCCACTCTTGAGATACAAAAGGAATTTTGACACCCGAAAATGCCCTGAAAAGTTCTGGGACTTTCGAGAAACGGTCCCCAGTTCCTTACACAGGAACAAGTGACCCCAACAAATGAAAACTAATTTTCATACGAAAAACTTCGCACTTAGACTCGCTTTGAAGAGGAAGGCAGACATGAACTCGGAAATGGCCTATTGACCTTCTCCCAACTGTCTGGCTTCATTGGAGAAGTAATGAGTTTGATTCCCATGGGAGCCACCTAAGAGACAATGGCTTAAAATTGTCTAAATAAGCGATGGGATCATTTCTCTCTTTCATTTATACAATAAAATTATTATTGGACAAGAATTCTGCATCTTCTAAATAAAAAGGCAAGTATTCTTTCATATTTAGGTGCAATTGTGAATTACAGCTATGAGGCATTTTTGTAAGCATGAATGAATTTCACATGAAACTACTTACTTCACAAACAAATGTTCCTCTTCTGCAGAATCTGCAAATAACACATCAAGCTTCTCATCTCCTGTAAGAAAATAATTATTAGGAACACTTCAGTAAGGGCATGGTGTTGGTACCGTTAAAAGACAAATGTTATTGCCTCAGTTGCTTTTGTAACCATTTTAAATAAAATTCTGAAAAATTCTGAAAGCAGAGAGGGAGACTAGCGAGATCGAATCACACGCAGGATCAATGCTAGTAAGTATCCATATTATTGCTGGTCTCTTAGACCAAGGGCTCATGGAATTTCATGGTACATATGGTACAATCTATTTCCACAGTCACTAACTATAACTGTGTTAACCATTTTCTCATCTTGTACATTTAGTGAATTGGACATGTACAGACAGACTTGTCACTGAAGCGACTAAACAAGCACAGTGCATGTCACCTTTCTGCCTGTGTCATCAGTCCAAAGGCTTCCTTCACAATGGCAGCCAATTAAAATTTTCTTCTGTTCTTAGAAGTAATAAGCCTTTACAGCCTTATTAATGTGAACTAAATTCCAAAGACTATTTGTTCTTAAAAGGGAGGTGCGGTAGCCGCATGGTTAGTGCGCTCGACTCCGGATCGAGTGGTCTGGGTTCGGGCACTGGCCGGGGACATTGTGTTGTGTTGTGTTCTTAGGAAAGACACTTTACTCTCACAGTACCTCTTTCCACCCTGGTGTATAAATGGGTACCCGTGAATTTAATGCTGGGGGTAACCCTGCGATGGACTGGCATCCCATCCAGAGGGGAGTAGAAATACTCCTAGTCGCTTCATGCTACAGAAACCGGGATAAGCTCCGGCCTAATGGGCCACTTGGCTCGTTTTTACATTTGTTTTAAAATGAGGGAAGTAAGCCTAATCAACATAAATACAAAAAAATGTAATGGTGGTTGCCATTTATGGAAGTGGTCTACTAGACTACATCTACGGACAAAATGGATAAAGGGATTTGGTTTCTAAAGAAACTGTATTGCTGCATTGGTGAGGAAGTGAAACACAGAAATTAGTTTATCAACTGGGTTGATATTGTAAATTGACTGCCGCAAAGAAATTCGAAAGCTGATGTTTTGCTCTGATGAAGGGCTGACGCTCAAAATGTCAGGTTTCAAATTTATTTCTCGTGGTCAATTAAAAGAACCATTTGCATGCACCAACAGGTCAGTTTAAAGACTATTAGTTTTGTGTATACAAAGCATTTCGACACTCATTCTGTATTTTCTTACCAGGAACACGTTTAAACAAATAAATGCTTCCAACATCAAAGCAACCCAAATAAATCAAGCCACGAGCTGCATGGTATCGCACTCTGAGAACCAAAGAAAAATTAAAGCTTATCATTGCTTACACTGTACAGTTCAAAGGAATACATGGTTGTCCATAATTTCTGCATTTAAAGAGACTATGTCACGTAATCTTAGGGTGTTTCGGGGAAATCTTTAGTTTTCGAGTTTAAAACTCGAAAATGATAATGGGGAATTCCTTTACTGATAAAATTCTTACATCACAAACAAGATGATTCTGAGCAAAAACGACCTTTATCCAGGAAAATTGCATAAACTTGAAAAACATCAGGCCAACCTTTTTTCAAGACTACCCAAATGCAATACATTTCAATCTTATCAGAAAGCCATAAGACTTGAAACGTGTAACGGCCCCTTGTGTGCTGGGAAACAAGCTTCTGAATATTCAATTTGCCAAGTACCATATTTGGAACAACAAGAGCGAGGGGTTTCCAAATATGGTACTTTGCACTGAAACATTCAACCAATCAGTTCCCACTGAAAATTCGGAAGCTGTGAACGCGCGTTACACGTTTCATCCCTTATGGGTTTCTGATCTTATCCATTTGTTTCAATCCACACTTCTCTTTCCTTTTATTGTATTTCTTTTATGTCGTTCAACAGGTTCAAGTGGTTATTGCAATATTTCATTCCACTTTTTGGGCATTTTGGGTGTCATGAAATTACATCATTTTTTGCATTGACATAGCCACTTTAAAAAATATTGTCTCGATAATAACATATTACCTGGCATCCCCACAGCTTAGCAATTGCTTCAGTCCTTCCACACCTCCATTTAGTTCAATCTACAGAGATTTTTGAAAAAGTCAATAATCTACCATTTTCCAAAGTGTGCTGTAGCAAAACATTGGCTTTTATATTTTGATCCTTAGCTTTAGCCCAGGTTAAGTGGAATAGGGAAAAAAATTCTTATCCTACTAAAGGATATAATACACAAAAATTTACATCTTAGAATAGATGACTGGTGTCTGACTTGAGACATTCTTCCTGATTTTCATTTTATTTCTTATTCAGTTTAGTATTAAAAATTCATTACTATTAGGCACTTTTAAAGGAGTGTAATAACTCTAAACAATGTCCAGATTTAGCTAATAATAAGCTAATATTACTTTGACACTTACACAATGTCACTCACTCATTCATTCATTCATTGGACACGGATGTGGTAAATGTTATTTTGTATTTTTATTAGTTACGGTAATGTTCAAAGAACAAAACCTTCCTCTAAAGAGTAAGGCACAATAAAGAATACTATTACTATTACTATTCATTCATTCTCATTCCTTCCTTCCTTCATTCATTCAATCCTGAGAGTGACAGTTATAGATTTTACTCTGTCTAACGCCAGACGATTTTACTCTTCAACGGGGGCTGCTTCAGGGATGAATACGTTAACAATGTAGGTCCACTTAAAAACTATGAGACTTATGGATTGAACTCTCAGACTGTCTAATGCCAGACGATTACTCTTTCCGACTATTGTACTCGTCAATGGGGACTGCTTTAAGGATGACTGGGTTAAACCTTAAGCTTAACTGTTTTCCAACAAAACCAGCCCTCACTAACAAGTACAATCGTCTGCTGTTAGACAGAATAAAATCCTTACAATGTATGTGTCACTCTCAGGAGGGAAGGGTTAAGGAGGTGGTATGGCTCTTTAGGGTGTTGATTTGAACGCAGACACCCTACAGCGGAGGTTCAAATCCTAGTCTTACCACCACCTGGATTTGTCTTTGGTGGGTGACCAATTTCAATTGAAATTATTTCTCGAGTAGTATCTAATCCAGCATCCTAAAAAGCCATGCTCAACTTTTTTTGGACAGTTATGGGGGTCTTAAATTAATGCTGAAACATTTTTGTTAACACAACAATGTTGGTAACCGGTTGCCTTCTTGAGTAGGCTACTGTTGGGTTCATAATTTATTTGAATTGTTTATTTCTAAATACTGCCCATTAACGTTAACATATGAAATAATAATAACAATAATAATAATAATAATAATAATATTACAGGATTTTATTCCAAATAATCTGTTTTTCTCTGTGAAAGAATATAAGCTGCTACTCAAAACTTACTGCAATTTATCAATATTGCCGTCATTTTCATCTAAGCATGGACAGGAGATAGAAAAACATTCTAATTGGGTGCACACATAACATTTTCATTTCTCAAATCCTTAGACATAAGAATGTCTGGTTTGAAGTTGTGACCTATTTGGTAATCGAAAACATACCAGCAAATACGAATACTTTCAAACTTTGGTGCAAAAGTAGCTTAACAACTGTAAAACTTTAAATGTTTGGCTACCAAGCATGTCATGTTTGCTTTCAATTACCACGTTTTTTCTATCATGTGTAAACGCTTAGATAAAAACAACGGAATTTAACTCTTTTAAAATAATAACTTCTAAAAGTTTACTTTAAATCCTACCTGCATATGATTGTCAACCATTATAGCTATGTTCGCCAAGGTAGCCACACAATAAAGCACTATTTCAGGGTTTCCATCACTAAGAGTCTCCAGCAATAATGATAAGGGTCTAATAAAACAATAATGTCAAACAGTCATGTTTCCCGCAAAAACACGGCTATGCGTAGCCTGTAGTGTATTTCCAGTCATTTTGTTATTAATTCAGAAGTGCTACACTTAATAATAATATTACCGATTGCTCTTCCTGGGCCAATGAAACAAAATTAATGATAGAAATAAACGCAATAAATTTTTAAGATCCCAGCTAGCGAGACGTAGACCAAAATTTTGCCTATTTACAATTGCCACCAACGTTGAAGGTGAACTTGGGAGGTCTAGATTTGAAGTTGGGCAACTAAATACTTTAATTTAAACATTAACTTAAATCACATTGCCTAGATTACAGAAATGGCAGCTTCTGGGCCACATACAGTGGACATACAACTCTACCTGTACTTCAAGGTGGCATGATCACATTTTATCTGACCAATGTGTTTAAACAACAAAGACTTCAAAATGTTTCCTTTCTTCTATAATATTGTAAACAATTTCTATCTTTTGTTCTGGAGCATCAAGATGACTACTCGTCATGTGAGTGACAATCATTTACAACTCCAACACTGATCAATGAGTGTACCTTGTTCTTCCAAGTTTAATTTGCATCTTTGGGTGAATACTGCTTGCGGACAACATTTTGGATGCGACAACCTTGGGCACCGTCTTGGAATGCAAATCCATTAATGGCAGCTGATTATGACCAAATCCAGGACTAAAATCAGACAAAATCACACCACCTTAATTTTTCTCTTTAAACCTACTAAACATTTTTTTTGTAAAATAATGTTTGGCCTTGCTGCAAGAATAGGAATCGAACAATCTTATAGAGAAAAATAATATTGCTTTCTGCCACATTACATGTACATGCAAGAGAGCCAAAGTCTCTCCTGAAAAAAAAAAATTCAATGGAAATGGGCAGGCCATGAAAAAATCACACTGCCATGTAGTAAAGTTTTTGAACATGGTTTCTGCCCCGCAGAGTTCTTACACCACTGATCACATTTTATTAAATTTAGTTCTTGTTTCTGTGCATGACGTGATGTGCTGAGCAACAGATCACTGTAATGATGTCAAAATGTAGTTTTCAGGTCCTCCAAAATTGCTATATACTTTCTGTCCTTCTGATCTGAATAACTGCTTTGTAAATGAGTACAGTACACAGAGTACACTTTCACAACTGACCTATGTAGAGGAAAGGCATGGTCGCCTTCAGTTGAACTTCCCATGCTACAAATGCTGTTCTTTTTCTGCAATGATTTCCCTGCAACCAGATGTGGCAGCCAGACATCTGACGGTGTATCCGAGGCAGCTGAATTATGTCTCTGCACTGTAGGTTTGCCAGCACCCACAACTGGCGACATTTCCCTTGGACGTTCATCATACGAGCTTTGGCTACAGGTGCTCCTCTTTCGAAGTCGTGGTCTCTCAGTGTTGCTTGGGGGGTATGGCGGAGGGGACTCAGTTTGCCGCAGATCAAATGCACCACTATCCACATCACTGATCTGCAGTAGGTTTAAAAGAGGTTCTAGAGGAATTGTCTTTAATGCAGTGGAGAATTCTTGCTCATTGTTGAAATCCAAGATACTTTGAAGGATTGATAAACACGTGCTCTGAAAAATAAAAGGGAAACCTCAATCACATCCATTATCTGCTACAATGTAGAATTTTAAAATTATTTTTCTTTAATAATCAAATTACTGCACCAATTTTTAAATGTCTCATTTTCAATTTCAACCAACAAACAAATCACAGGAAAATCACTTGCTCTTATGGAAGCAGCAATGGTCCTGAATAAAACCAGGATAAACGTCCAATCATGAGGGCCTCAAAACTCTGGACATCAACTTAATTATGTAAGAATTAAGAAGGCCCATCAACAAGCAGGTCAATAGGAGAGACAGATGCATACTCAAGAAGACCACAGGCCTTTACTGTACATGACTGTCAGCTTCTAAGATGGAAAATCCCACAACAAAGTCATGAGCCCCAAGAATATAATCACGCAAAAAATACACAAAAAAGACACAAAAAAAAGAAAAAAGACACAAAAATGTAAACAAAATTTAAATAGGAGAAATTAATGTCTCCAAAAATGACATGGTGCCGTAATCATGTACAAATGAAAGCCTTCTTTCCATTGTTAAATTTATTTATACGTGTTTAACAGCACTTAAAAATAATCAACTCCAAAAGGGCCTAACGAGAAAGTAAATAAATACATGTTAGAAAATTTTGGATCTCTATGATGTGCTAATTACATGTATTGTATAGTACCTGGATAGGTTCTGGACCATCTACCATTTTTAGAACTGTCTCTATGAGGCCAGCTTCTACTGATCTCTTGCGACTGTCTGCCCCTTCAAGCTATTGAAAAAATGTAACAACAGTGCTTTGAACAATGCTATGAATAAGAGCTGGCTCCCGCTGGAGCTCTGCCGGGTGCTCACTTGCATATCGCCAGCTGTATTTCTTGTGAACAAATATAAAAAAAACAATTTTATAATGAAATAGCAATTCACTTCAATTAATTGGTTGGTTGAAATTGTTGGAAAGCTATAAATTAAGATTTCTTACTTTTACACAAAGGTATAGTTGGTCAAAATGTTGATTTTACGGTATAAACAACATCGTCGCTCTTTGGAGGTTGGGTGCCCGAAACATCCTGGAGCTTCCACTATTGGCAGCCAGCTCCAAGATGGAGACTGCACCGATGGCTGGCAAAACCTGACAACCCAGCCATGAGCCCCCACGCCCCCGAGAAGAATGGGCACCCGTCACACTGATACACAGTGGAAAGCAGAGGGGAGGAAAAAAAAAAAAAAAAAAAAAAGAAAACCGCTAAACGCTCCACACAATGCTCCTACTTCCCGCCACACTGATAAATAAGCGGTACAGCCCAAAGCACGAGGTATTCCACGCATGCGCAAGTATACTAAAACCACTGACCAATACGCTGCAGTCGCTCCTAGTTGTTTACTTTGTTAAACTTCGTTTAACCTCATTTAACTCACATTGAAGAGATTGCCAATCAGCACTGCAATGTGATTGTTAATCACCGTTGAAATAGATGGCATGTGTGCCAAACCAATAAGCTGTCCAGAAGCTCTTGGAAGGCAGATATAGGCCAACAAACTAGAGTGACACTCAGGATTCCCAGATAGCAAGACCACTGGTTCCAATGCTTCAATTACTGGGTCGTCATCCCTCATGTAGTGCGAGCTTGTGCTTATAACTGAACTTTCTTCACACTCTGATGCACTTCTTTGACAGCTCTGGAAATAGATAGTTGAAAACAAAAACATGATACCCAGCTTTTTCACAGATACATGTATCGCCAAAACATCATTATTAGGCAGTGGCTGTCTAGACTGACAAAACCTGTAGCGGGGGTTTGTTGCTTTGTTTTACCTCAACGTACCTCCATCTCAGGTAAGTGGTTTGTGCTTACTTCTACTTGACTTTTGTTCAACATGTTCAACTGTGCTGGTAGTGGTTGTAGGACCAAGGGTTGCCATGAATATACATGTATAGCACACTTGAACATGCAAACAACACAGTCTATAACACATGATTCAGAGGTTTCAATAGAAGGAGGCCGCCGTCTACTTTGCACCACCATTTGAAAGTTTTGCTGTGCAGGCATTTTTCGACCGTTCTCTACCACAAAAATAAAATTGCTTTACTTGCTTTTACTCCGAATTATGGAGTTTTCTTCTTACGAAAAAAATTGTCTACTAAACATAACATTTTTGTGTGTCATTTCATGTGATCACAAAGCATAGGTTTCAACGTTTTTCGCCGTTATCCCGAGGGAATCAAAAGGTGAGTTATCATCAGTATAGAGCTTTACAACTTAATTTATTTTCCCAACAGACGTAACTGAAGTGAGCGATTTGCATTTTTAAAGAATCATTGAACTGTCAAAGGCTATCTCTATAGGTTTTTGAGGGAAATTTCATGTCCACCGATTAGTTTGGTTAAAGAATAAACTTTTTTAACTGTTAGTGCTCAATTTATATGACGCACTGCCTATAATGTATTGAAATAGTAATAAACCAGCAATTTCTGTTTAAAATGACTGTAATAATAATATAATTATTATATTCATTTTTAACAGAAATTATTGTAGTGTTTTATTGCCTATTTTCCGTTGCCTTTTAGAGGGAAATACCTTTAATTTAGAAAACACTGGAAATGGCATTTCCAAGCTCGTAGATTTCAAAATTTCCCCCTAGACTCTCACATCCTCGGTGCTCAATTCCACAGCCATCTACATCAAAACTTAATGAAAGCACTGATAACCCAAATCTTGTCTACACTGCATTACATATGAGTTAAAGTGTCCCTCAAATAAAATTAATAAATTTCTTTGAAAAAGATTGTATACTGGCAATGAGTAGATATTGTTGTTATCAGTTACAAGATAACTTATGCATACCACTGCTGATTGGTCTGACTCCAAACTTGGCTGCCGTGAACTGGGCAGTTTTAAATCTTTAGGCATTGCAAGGTTTGTTTCCACTGTGAGCTGTAACTCTGCTGAGGGTGTGGCATCACACCCTGTCTCTAAGGATGTAACATCTGTATCTGCTGCTTCTTGTCCAGAGTTATCAGCAAAGCGCATAAGATCAGATTTATTTATTTGATCCTCCTCCAGTGAGTGCTTTTTGGGAATGAACGGAGAAAGCGGATTTGGGTCTACTGTAGAGACAGAAGCATCGCCACACAAAGGAATGTCAGAGACATTGTTTGGATTTTCAGAATGTGTTGCAGTTATTGCCGAGGCATCATTAGGAGGAATCTCTTGATCACCTAACGCAACTGTAGATCCTGTAACTTGATGTGCTCTGTCGACATGTTGTCCTTCCGTCTTCCCGCTAGAGTGAAGTGGCACATCATTTGGTTGTGACACAGTTTGAGGTTGAGAAACATCTTCAGTGGGTTTTCTGTCCAGAGAGATGCTCTCCTTGACAGGTTCTTGTAAAGAATCAGTTTGCTTGTCAATTGTTTGTAGTTGTTCTATATCTGAATTTCTTGAATCCATGTCAGTATTCTGCACTTCAATTGCTTTGTGAAAATTGTGCATGTACAGAAGGCCACCTCTCTTAGAGTTCGCTGTTAGAAAAGAACATAACAGTCATGTCACTTGATTTTTAATAAACTAACAAATGCATTGCAAAGTGGAGGTTGAGGTAGACAGCTAGCCCTCGAACCAGGGACCCTTGGAATCCGGAGACCAGCGTGCTAACCAATATGCCACCCTGCGTCTGATGCCGATGAAAATAATCAGCTCAAAACGCAAACACCATGATACTACTGTAAGTGTAAAAGTGCTATAACAAACACATCATCAGTTCCTAAATGTAGCACATGTAATGTTATGTGAAAGCCAAGGACCCCAGAGAATGGATAATATTTATTGCCCTTGTTGTTCACTATGTTCAACTGCATTTTAGATTTAATTGCAATTGGAGTGACAAACTCAAGTTTTACTCTGCCGAATGCATTCAACTATATTTATTTACTTCAAAATCGGGAATGGAAGGGCCTTGAAACAACATCTACATGCAATCACTGCCCACTTTTAAAACCCTTCAGCCCTTAGTAGACTAAGTATAACCCGACTCAATTTCACTCCTGTGAGGTTCCCCATTGACGAGTAAAATCGTCTGGCGTTAGACAGAGTAAAATCTATACATGTAAGTCTCAGTGGCCCTTACAGAGTGAAAGGGTTAACTGTGACACTTATAAAGATTTCACTCTGTTGCAAGTGAAAGCGTTTAAAATGCTTGGATTAATGATAAAGAGTACAAAAAAAAGAAAAAGGGTGATCTCACCAAGCAAAGGACTCAATGTCCTGGAAAGCTGAATACTTTCTGATCTCCTAATGAATGTCTTGCCCCTTACCACTCCTGGACTACCACGCCCACCTGATATGGAGCACAAACTTGATGACCTCTTGTGCTGAAAATGCCCTCGTCGGAGCGTAGATAGCCTTTCTGCTTTTGGCGAATGAACTACGGACTTTGATCTCAAGCTGCTGGTCCCTGTTGAGCTCTGGTTGACTGAAGACGCTCCGGAATTTGAGCGTGACTTAGAAATATCAGCAGCAGCAAAAGCTTCACAAGCTGACTGAACAAGAAGTCTTTGCATCTCTTTTAACTCCTGTGTGGCAAAAATAAAGTGATAGGGATGCCCAAGCTCGATTTCTGCTGCTTACTGGAGTCCAGCTTACCTCCCCAAGAAGAGACGGAAGAACTCATGAGTGGCCAACCATGTCCGTGACATAAATTCAAAATTTAAATTACGTGGCGCTACTGGTCAAAACATCCAGTGCCGATCACAAGTCAATTTTGTGCCAACAAGACAAGCAAACAGGCAGGAGATTGATTTGCCAAATCTGCGTGTAGACAGAAGGTCCAATTTTGTACAATGGCCTAGTGTGACTTGCAGTAAACAATCACACAACACCTCAAACAAATCTACTCCAAATTCCACTTGAAAAGCTAAATTATGTTATTTATGTTGCCTGCTCGGTTCTGGCAGGCAAGTCTCTCATTGGTTGAAATTAATAATTCCAAGTTCATGCATCCAGCTGCCTTTTTAGAAGCTGAGTATGGGCTCATTTCTCGAAACTGTGGCTGGTGATCAAGCCTAATTAAGGGATGTCCTATAACACAACTCTTTAAGCAGATTTGTGCACTAGGGACAGCCCATATCGTGAGGATAGTTATGAACACTTGAGGACAAAATACACATACACGTACACTTCTCATTACACTCTAATCAGTTAACTCTGTTGATATATAAGTGCTACACGGCAAACGTTTGCAAAAACGTAACCCTTCCTTGTACTTGTGCATGTTCATTGCCATGACTTTAACATCTTCAGTTCCTACGGCCTGCACCGATCTGACCTTGTAGCTCAGTCAGTAGAGCAGCGGTAAACTAACCCGAAGGTCATGGGTTCAATTCCCACCCTGGTCAAAGTGTTTCTCTATCCTTGTGTGGGCCCATTTCCATTAGTAGGGCTAACACTCACATGGTTCACGTGGGGAAGAAAACTAGCACTTCACATTACACTCTAATCAGTTATACATGTAGAGTGCTAACTTAAAGGGAAAAGGGTTGAAATTGCAGCTGGATACCCATAGTGCTTCCTGCGTGTTGCGGCAATGACTACAGCTCAATTTCAACACAGAAATAGAATTTCATTTTTACTGCAAACATTTATATTCAGAGCAACTGCTTTCATGCTGTTAAAAGACACCAAAATTAAAAAAAAAAACTTACTGGTTCTAAGTCCACTGGTCGTACCCCATGAATGTTGTTTTCAAATATTCTAGCACCATGTTCTACTAAAAGGAATGAAACCTCTAGCTTGCTTCTATGTTCAGCCGACATGTGGAGAGGAGTACAGCTGTCAAAGAAAACAATCAATGCCTTTAGGGTATAATAGTGGAGCTCCATGGGCCGAAGCGAGGGCGGAGCACCATGGGTAAAAAATTTGATAACCCATCTGTGCAAGAAAATATGGTTTTGGTCACCATACGACCATATGACCATCCACAATCAGTCAATCAATCAATATGTCTAGTTTAATAAAATCAGAAACAACAAACATGTAACTTTACAATTATAATTATGTTTATAAGAAAGTTATCATTAAGAATACATAAAAATTTGTAACATTATAAAGTTCCTTATATAAGTATACAGTGGATTTAATTGAAGAGACATCAGGAAACAATGCTTGAAGCATTCACTTTTAACTCTAGGTCTAGCAGTCCCGGTATACCAATGTGACCAGTATCATCGAGGCGGCCATACTCCAGCTAGTTTACAGCATACATCTTTGATATTGGACATCAATGTTATGGTCGATTGACACATGTCAAAACAAGGTATCTGCTGACTAGTATCACATGACCATACCACAGGCTCAAGTTTGGAGCTCATCGAGGTCAGCTGTTTTTTTCTGGTAAGTACTTGGTGTATTTTGTCATTTAGTGGTTATCTATTGCACAAAATTATCTAAACATGTAGTAAAACCTTAAGGTTTAGGATTAGGGTTAGCATTAGTGTTAGGGTTAGGCTAGGGTAATTGTATAATTACTGAAAGTTTAATACATTTAAAAAAAATTGAAACAATAGAAAAAAAGACACCAAGTACCTACCTTTTTCCCCTAAGTTGACAGCAGACCAGGTACTGGGTTTCGATTGGACCGCAGGCTCAAGCCAAGTTAACTTAATGTAAGAATAAATAACTCAGGAGCTCTGCTTTTAGGCTTGGCTAAATCTATATGTTAATGATGCTCTCATTAAAGGGGTTAGGGTTAATGTTGTCAGACATTATTATTTTACTTTTCAATGAGGGCTGGTTTAGGGGTGTACATTAATTACTTTTATCAACTTGTTTGATAAACCCAAATTTTCCTGCTTCTTCCTTAGTTAAGATGGTACTGAGGGCCAACAACAAAATGTCAACTTACTAGTTGTTGTCTTTGGCCCTAACATCTGCGCCAAAGCCAAGAAGTAATTGAGTGACAGCTCGGTTTCCTGCAGATGCTGTGACATGCAGTGGCGACTTATCATCGGGACCTTCCCAGTTTATATCTGCATCCCTGAAGAAAAATACGCAATGACTGAAGTTTTTCCAAGTGCAACTGACTGTTGGTAAACATAGAAGTTTGGAAGTCAAAAGAAAGAGACGCTGAAGGAAAATGGTTTCTTAATGGAGAGAAGAGGCACTTGTCAGATTACACCAGTGAATGAGTAAAAAGAGTGACCAAGCTGATCAGATTGTTTCTCTCATTATTTTATTTGAAAGAATCCTCCATGATTTGTGGCAAACCTACGTGATTTTTAAGCACTCTTTTATGATCACAAGGAAAACAGCTCATCTAACACGATTTAAGGTGATTCCCTGGTTTTGCATAGTGCAACCCTACAGCACATAATTTCTTGCATCATTGGCAAGTGCATTAGTTCACTCACATTGATAAAATGGTAGATTTTCATTGCTGCCAAGCTTAATCTGTCAAGGAATGGCTATTTTCTCCTAAACGAGTACGGTGACCCCCATTTTTGATTTAATATTTTTGCTGAGAGCGACGTCTTTATGTAGTAGTAAAAAAATAAGCAAAAATCTATGGTCAGGTTTTTGGCAATTTAATAAAATTGTACAGAAGGAGTGTCAAGTACTCACAAAGGCATTAAAATAGATTTGTCAGGTACATATGTGAATTAACCATAGAATGACATCAGGTTCTGGATTGTATCAGAGATTATAAAATTGAGCTAAATTCATCCAACATAGTCGTTTTCATTAGCGTAGTACCATGGCAACGACCACGGTCAACCCCCTTTCTTATTTCATTTTCATCATCTCCTTGGCATGTTACAACAGTGTTAGAAGTTTTATCAGAAATGCATGACGACTTCAATTTCTAGGGAATCACCATGAGTTATGTAAGGCATCTCTTGAAAGACATACAGAAATATGGATCGTGAAAATTGAGCATATAAGAGGACAGGATTAATTAACCTTTACCCTGAGTTTGATTCAAATCACCCTTGCATACAGTAAGTCAAAAATTACGGACAATCCTCTCGCTACTCACTTGTGGAATTTAACAGCCTTGACTAGATTGAAGCCTCACTGTATTTCACCAAACAGTAATCCCTTTTACATGTACTCTCAGTTGCAGCAAAGTACATGTGTACTCCTTATTTCAAAATGGCCGTCATTTTTAGTACCTTATTACATGAAATTTTGGCGACACGTTAATTTAGCGATTTTGAAAAATCCGGATTTAGCGACACCTTAATTTAGCCATTTTTCGTAAATTTTGGAACATAAGTCACTTAATTTTTGCGATTTTGCAAGCTGAAACTTTCTGGCAAATTAATGTATTCAAAACTTTTGCAACGACAATAGAACATTAAAAGTTTGCCCCTATTTTCAGAGGAAACCTGAACCCTCCCAAATGCAGAACCAGGCACTTAACAAATACCCCGAGGGTGAGGGGTGGCAAATCCAACAACTGTAAGATAACAAAATAAATCGAAACGACATTAATAGAAAATCTCGAAACGAGAGCAAGTTGGCAGCAACGTCAGCATAGAATGGCTCGACTCAGCAAAATCTCGCCCTTATAGTACTTGCGTCGCCATAGAAACTGTCAAAAACCGGCGAACCATGAAAACAACGATTTGCTGCTATTCTTCGAACCGCAGCAAATAACAATTATTAATCGTTTGTGTCATGATGTAGTTACTTGGCGATTCATATCACAAGTGACCACATCGTGAGACAAACGATAATACCTTGATTATTATTATTATAATAATAAAGTACAATAATTGTACTTTACCACGATGAACAAACACAATTTTTCTTAAGAAATAGAAAATTTATTTGATAAAATCATAAACGTCAATGGGTTCATTAAAAAAAAATCATAAAAAAAATCATACAATGTAATAAAACTTAACAAAACAAATAAAACTGCAACTATAATGTCATATCTTCAGCTTCATGCTGTCCTCACTCATATTTACATTGTCACACAGAGTCAATGCTCCTTTTACAAGTACCTAGCCATTAACTTTCTAAAAACACCGATCAAGACAGGTCAATTTCTTCAAATGGATCAACAGGTGGTAGTGGTTTGTCGCTGTTGGCAATTTCCTTGAATCCCGCTTTCTCCCATCCCTTTAGGATACATCTCCTTCCTGGAGACTGGTGTAAGCCGACTAACAGTTTCTCTTATTGCAGCAGAATTGTGTCAAGCTTTTCATTTAGTCTAGGATTCCACAGCTCTTTATAAACATGGAAACCGCCTAGTCCACATGGGAAAGTGAGATTTAATGCGAGCGAAGAATCCATTTCAGTTGTGAAGCTGAAATCCGACACACGTCATAGTCGACCGTAAAATAGCGCGCGTGATCGTGTGAAACCGAGCAGATGGCGGAATTTCCCATTGTAGTCACTTTAATTTAGCGACGATTTAAATTTAGCGACACTTCATTTTGGTACATTTTAATTTAGCGATATTTTGAAAAATCGCTAAATTTGCTAAATTAAAGTGTCGCCAAAATTTCATGTAATAAGGTATTCTTTTTTTGGATTGCAAATTAGCCCTTGTCACCTGGTTCTTAACATAAAAATTAAATTCAAAAAATACTAAAATGGTGGCCATTTTGGAATAAGGTGTATAAGGGGGTGGGGGTGGGAGGGTTGGGAAGGGGTGGGGGGTCAGAAGTGGAAATGTAATATTAGCCAAGTACATGTACCTCTTCAAAAGAAGTGCAGACATTTCCACATCGCCCAGAGAGACAGCGTAGTATAGAAGGCTTCTCCTAACAGCATCATGTGCATTAACTGATAACCCTGCATCCAAATACTTTTCTACAAGCTCCATTTGTCCCCTTTCAACTGCAGCAATTGCCTTATGAACTGTTTCAGGATCATCCACATGTCCATTATTGTCCAACATTGAGAGCGTGTCTTGAGAATGAAGTCCTTTGTATTTTGCAGCATTTGATGAAAAACGATCTGGGGAAACCAGCGGTTCTTTATGAAAGTTCTCAATAGGAAGAAATGGAGTATCCACCAAAAAATTGTCCGTAATATCCTCTTTTTCAGACCTTCCAAAATCAAGCTCTCTTGATACTTTGGCATTCTCTAACAATACAGTTGATTCATTTTTCTCTTCTTGAACTATTCTTTCTCCTGTGCTTTTTCTCTGATCTTTAGTAAGAGAGGCTACAACTGGAGATGTGTCAGCAACACGAGAGTCTGGCAATGAATTGCAATGCAAATTTAATTCATCCACAGAATAAGAATTTTCAAGATTTTCTCCTTCTATTAAATTAGGATTTACGACAACCTGTTCATGGTCCATAGTAGATAACCTGGACCTTCTCATTATAACTGGCTCATCAACTTGACTTTTCACCCAGACAGGTATTTCTGCTTGCACTGGGGCCAGAAAAGCATGGACATCAGCCTTAAATGAAATCTTTTCATCAACAACACTTTCTTTTGCTGAAGCTTCTTTAACTTCTTTAACATCACTGTCACTACCATCAGAAGGTACCGGCGATAAAGCTGAAAACTCAACATGACGCCCAGATGTATGAGAACTTGAGCTTGTTGGGTGACGTAAAATAGATGAACCAGTGCTAGGTTTGTTAAATTTCTTTCCATGTGGTGATCTCTGTCCTGACAAATTATTGTCAATGCCATGCTTCCCCTGAACATGTGAATGTCTTCTTTCTACAGATAAGCTATCGATAGTTGAAGTTGTAGAAACTTCTGAATTTGTACGAGTTCGCTCTGAACTACTGATTGAGTGTGTTCTTCTTGCATGTCGAGATTCTCTTTCAATTTTATCCCTTGTTAGCTTGCCAATGGCTTTAAATGCTAATGCCACAGTTCGTACAATACTGGCAGCCTAATAAATATGAAAAAAAAAAGTACAATTGAATGATAAGCACTGATCATTAACAAAGTGGATTCATCTGCCAGAAAATTTATTCCCAGGGGGAATGCAAATTTCAAACTTCACAGTGGTTTCAACAAGAACCAACAGTCAATGCTTTTCGTTGGCTACTTCACTCAGAAATAGGGTACTTTTTCGCTAAGTTGAAAGGCAGTTTCTTTCAAACCTAAGATTTAAAATGCTACACCAATTCACTGAAGGGTAGGTGCCATAAAGGAAGCAAGAGAGGAGGAAAACTGTCCTCAGCAGCAAGGAGGTCACCAGGGCAACTGAGCCACAGTCCACCTCCCACGGCACCCGTCAATGTATACTTACCCTAAAACATGGGAGGGAGCGAAAAGCAAAAGCAAGCAAGTAAGCAAGAGTGGTTTCAGTAGTCGCTGGCTTCTCCGGTCATAACAATCCACTCGTGACTAACAATCTCAGCGTTGCTTCTTATCCCTAAATATTTAAGACAGCAGAGTAACTTCACACTCAATTTTGCGCAATTACCGGTATACATATACAAAAGGATGTAAGCGTTTAAAACAAAGCTGAAATCGTCCGCTGTATCCTGTACCGTCTGCATTGATGTGCTCTGTTGCTATCTTGCATTGTAAGTAATTGGCCAGGCCAAACTCGTTTGGGCATTCGGTGGCTTCAATCGCTTCTTCTACATCTTTCGGTCGCTTCCAGCCAACAGCATGGCAGAGAAATAAACACACTCTTTTCATTTAGGTTCAAAAGGTCACAATCCTCTGGTAGTTGAAGAAATTGAGCCAATATTTAATCATTTAACAAGTTGTCGGACTTATCGGACATATGATTACTACATTGTTTGTTATAATTATCCATACTGAAATAAACTATGGTTGACTGATTTGATAGTTGAGGAACATCATGAAGTTGTGCCTATTGAAATAAAAGTCGTTGGAAAATGCAAATTTTCCTGTCTGTACGTAAGTAAGTCATAACAAAAGAACAATGGATGTTTAGATTACGGTAACACGTGGTGCCCAATTGCATTATAGAAGCAATTCATACTGCTTTGTATTATAAAGGCAAGATGAGAAGTCTTGAATCAAACCAGCACAATTGTTGAAATTTAAGGTTATTCTGCTAATTAATAACAACAATTTAAATTGTGCAAGTGCAACGTTTTTCATTCGGCCGTCGAGTATTTGCACATGCGGAAGCAAAGAAAAATCTAAACCTGCTTTTCCCAACATGACTGTCGTTTCACTTATTTTTGCCTTTCAAAAAGGAGATTTTAAATGAAACTGTCATTTGTCTGAAATCAATGTTAGAACACTGAAAATGGCATTTCCGCGCTTCTAGATTTCAAAATTTTCTAGGCGAGCGTGCTCCCAGTCCCCCCAAATATCTCAGGAGAAACCACTGCATTGGTTTGGTTTTATTTTTGCTTAACCCATTGACTCCTGGGGGTTCCCCATTGACGAGTAAAATCATCTGGCGAAAATACAAAAGTATGAGCAAAATACTAAGTAAGGCCGGTTTACCCCGGTTCAGGCATCAAAGGGTTTTAATTAAATGATATTTAGCCTCATTAAAAAATGCATTTGCACAGTTATGATAAAATGAAGTCATCTTCACATGATCATCAATAATATTTTGCTTTTGAAATGAGGTGTTTGGGAGCATTCTTATAAAATGGTATGTCCACAGACACAACAAGAGAAAAGGGCTTTTAGGCCGCTTCTTGAGAATGTGGGTTACTCGATACTCAAACCAGCCCCTGGAGTATATCAAAAATCTATAAGCATATCATTTCAACAAACCAGAATTGGCTTCTCACTCCTTGTTCACAGCATAACAAAATGCTTCCTTTCGTTTTTGTGGTAATAAGTGTTATTGGCAATGGAAAAAAACAAAGTGATCTCAGCAATATAATAAATTGTAGTTACAAACATACTACACGACTGTGACATGCAATATGCAGGTTTTCAATTCCATTTAATGTCAAAAAACAGATTCCTTTGCTCTTTAAGTCAACACAAATTGCCAGAATGCTTTAGGAGGGACTTAAGTTGCGAGTAAATAATCCTGTGAAATTTAATTCAAGTTCAAGTTTATTTGTTATCTGATGAGCTTCATGTGAATCTGACCACTCTGTACCTGTTAGGAAGTCACGCAAAATCCCGACACAGTGACGTAGTTTTTATGGTCACGGTTGTTTACAAAAAGCATGACATGATTTTTGCCTAAAATAATTCGAGTTACGTAAGAATGTGGAATCGGTTGCTAAATTACCGCAATGCACCAATAATTATTGTTGATTGCATAGCAATTTTATTTGTGCAGATGTAATTAAGGACATACATGTATTACATAACCTTATCCTTCTTTTTCGCCCTTATAAGCCTCTTTCTTTTAAGAGCAGAAGGAAGTTTGGAAAAACCACCTGGGTCTTGAGTGCTTCGACACATCACAGATCTCTTGTACTTTTGACAATGGGAACGACGTACACTATGCATGTTTTGCCAATGTTTGTCAAGAATAAATATTAGCCACTATATCCAATAGACTGTGTCGGCCTTTTCTTGCAAACAAAACAAATGAATCATACATTGATTACATAAAACTGACAAGGTGGTTTTCTCATTTACGTAAATAGTGAAATTATATTCACCGTATGTTCCTTCCCACTAGAATACAAAAGAGACCAATTACGTAAACACACCGACGGCAAAAGAAATTTTCGTAAACAACTTGAAAAATCTCTCCACTCTTACCTTGGCTATGATCCCAAAAATATCGGGTGTCAAAACGGTGAAATACCCGGTACACAGCGCGATTTAGCCCAAAACGGGTGACAAATCGCCCCAAATTCGAATGTCCGATAACAGAACCGTCGTAAACAAGCGAGCACGGGGTGCCTTCTGGGGAAGGATTGTATTTAAGCCTGAAGTGTCTTACGAAATTTCAAACCTTTGACTGCATGAAATTTTCCATTATTGCCATTCAAAAGAAATCAAAAGATCCGAGTTTCATCACCGTTTCCTGTGTCCTAAAGGAACTGGATCTCGTGATAAAGTTTGCATTGTCCAAGAAAACAACTATCAGTGGCGTGACCAAAAAATAGTTGGTATACCGTAGTATTCGCGGCCAAGAGCGCTGCCTTTTTATCTTCCTGAATAATATATTGCCTAAAGAAACGGTCGAAACTGTTTTCTTTGCCAGTTTCTGGAATTTCAGTGACGACTTTTCGAATAATAGATTCCTTCGCTACGAGGCGGACAACACGCGCGGACGAGATGTTCACGCTGATACGAACAAACGAACTTGTTTTGTAACCTTTCTGAAAGAAATCGCGAACTCGTTTTTCACAGATGAAGACCCTTTCAATAAAATGGGAAAAGCATGAAAACATAACAATATATCCAAATGGCACAGCTGAATACCTTCACCAAAGAAATCAAAACACGTTACTTTTCGTCGCCGTTGTAAACAACTTTAATATCGACGGCGATGCCTCACCTCAAGTTGTGACCCTGCTTGAAATACATGGCACATGTGAGTCTTCCTTCGAGTGATATTCAGCCCAAAAGTTGTGTCAAATCCTCGAAGCTGCTCCTGAACACACAAGGCGATAGCATAGAGCGGTGCTGTGAGGACTAAAGAGTTCGATTCGAAGCTAGAAACGAGGAGAATTCCATCGCGAATAGTAAAATTGACTCGTATACTTCGAATTTGCTGCTTTTTAATCCTCTTCAGAGTGTCAAGCATTCGTGTAATGGATTTTGCCTCCGATATTTGAGCTGAGCCCACATAGTCTACAATAAAATGTAGTTCCCCTGCGCTATATTCTTCAACGGTTCGACTTTCTGACTGAGGCAAAAGTGCAGTTGTTTGAGAATTCGAGGAACCTTCTTCCGCTTGCCCTGATTCAGCTGATTCGGCGACCGGGATTACATTGTCCGCTCTTTGCCATCTCTGGCTTAGACGTCGCCTTAGAGAGTGCATGGTCTACACAAAGCTTTACAACAGTTTACTCCATAGAGGGAGCCAACGTTAGAGCAGTATCTTTTTTTCATCTTTTGCCAAATTAGCCGAGATAAATAACAAATCTTCCACGTAACATAACCAAGTATTCGGTAGCACAGACATCCACTACATCTTCGCGAAAGTGCGTCGAACGACCATTTTCAAACAGCACTTACATGCTTCGGTCACGTCTTTGAGTCAGAAAGAAAAAAAATTCAAAATCGCCTTCCAGGAACTTCTGACAACCACAAGTTTTGCAGGTCGACTACTTCCCATTCTGAACCATGCTGTTTGGGCTCGGAGTTGTTTGTTTCACACGACCGGAAGCACATAATTGGTCGATCGCGGATCACATGGGAAACACGAACGAGTTCAAACAAAAAATGCGCGAAAAACAGGAGCATTCCGTGTGAATCTTAGATGCAAAACCAACATCGAGTCGAGGGGTTCGGATGCAATAACAGAAAAAAGGAACCTCTAGTCTATCGGCAGTCTAAATGCCTCATGGCACAGATATCCACTTCTCCAGTTGTCCTACGGTCGGCCAATGAACCACGAATCATGATCACTTGACATACAAACTAAAAAAAATTTTTTTTTTTAATTCCTAAATTGTAAATGGTAATTTCTTTGTAAAGTTGAATTAACTAGTTTATGATTTGATAAAGTTACAATATCAAACAATCCAATCATCGACTTAGCACCTGTGATATTCCTTAGTTTGCAATTGTTTGTTCGTTCTGGCAATCTTTAATAAATGACTAAAAAGACGGCATGATCTTCATGAACATTTATGTTTGCACGACGTAAGTTGCAACAGACAAATCAAAACTGGTTCCTTACGAGAACTTCACGTAGTTCTCGAGATTCTAGAGATATTTTCACTTCCGTTTTAACTTCTGTGTGAAGGTGCTCGACAGTTACTTCTAGCACCTGCGAACATTGCAGCCAAGACAAGTGGTATACAACTGAGTTTGGGCACGATTTTTTTGACTTAGTTCTGGAAATAATACCACATTTGCTCAAGTTTAAAATAGGGTCTAAAAGCTTTGAATTTCGTTTTAGACTGAAAAAGGCTATATTCGCAAAACGTGCTTGGTCTGAATCCGGAGACTCGATGCAAAGTTTGTTTTTTTTTTTTTTTTGATCCATACAATTGGTTTAGCACAACAGCAAGTTAACTTAACCAAAGCACAGTTCACAGAGGGTGCTTCGCAAACAATGGGCTAGTTATTTGCAACCTTGTTGCTTGAACCGTCTCGCAGTGTCGATTCTTTCTTCATTCACACAGCTTTAGACGTAACTTCGTTGAAATTATTGCTGTACAGAAAAACATCATAGAGCTGCTGAAAAGGAAATCCGTCCGCAGTCGAAGCCCTCCAAACTGCGGTTTTTTCAGAAGTGGAGGATTTTATTCCTTCAGTTGTAAACACCTTTTTGTTTCATGCCATTAGCTCTTATACAAAGTCAATAAGCCGGAACTAATGTCCAAGACAAAAGAAATGTCAATATCAGTAGGAAGTCACTGGTCAAACGCATATTTCAAACATGTTGCTGCTTTGCCATGTACTTCAGCTCTGACGTGCCGAGTCAACAAAAGCTGATATAAGCCGGAATTAGGCTCCGCAATAAGGGTTGGGCCATAAACTTTAAGTGGATTTAACCTTTTCTTTTTGTCAGCAGATATAAATTTAAACATTAAGCACGCTTGATTACGAGATTTCTGGATTCGAAAAACTGCAAGAATATTAGTCGAAAAGTCTATTCCGAAGTTCAAGGATATGATCTCGCAATCAACCACAGTGATCCCAACGGGCTTGAGTTGGTTGCATCGGAAATTTGCACGGTCATTCAAGCCGCTTCCACTGTAACTGATTGAATGTTATGACTCTTCCATTTCAGCATTAGTCGAGCGAGAAGTGCAGATTGAAAAATGCAGATTGAAAAATGTATTATATAATGAAATTCTACAATAAACTTGAACTTGAAACTTGAAGAAGAAGGCTTTATCGGTGAGATTGAGTTAACGTGCGAGTTAAGGTTCTCACCAATGCAACCACTAGGATGATGGCCAATCTTGTTCCCAGAGGTCGCGATC
This sequence comes from Montipora capricornis, assembly GCF_036669925.1. Lineage (NCBI taxonomy): Eukaryota > Metazoa > Cnidaria > Anthozoa > Scleractinia > Acroporidae > Montipora > Montipora capricornis. Next base: position 60,435,574 of record NC_090892.1, on the reverse strand, counting down.
CTTTTGGTCAGGGTTAGGCGCTGGCCAAGAAGATCGCAGCTCTGGGTACGAGAATGGATGATGGCCAGTTTGAAGTGACCATGGCTAGTTTGAAGTGTATAATGAATGCGACTTACTACAAAGTATATAAGATCCAATGTTTCGACATTTCGCAGTCAAGTGCCTTCATAGGGATGACTCAAAGCTGTAACAAAAGTTCTTTTAAAATGCTCCTTGGTAGGCGTTTCTTTAAATTACAATGCAAACAAGGACAACTCCGATTTAATTAAGATGGAGTTTGTTTCCCTCTCCGATCAGGACCCTATTCTATGGTCCTTCCACCCCCCCTCGACATTCCGAATTATTCCGCATCGATCAAGACCACGAAGAAAATGAGCAGTAGCTTAGATGGTTCAACAAATGCAGCATAACTTGCTGGTAATAATCTGATTTCTGACAAAAAAACGATTGGAAAATTATGACCCTCAAAAGGTTCATGGAGCTGCAAAAGAGGACAAGTCAGACGCAATTTTCGCTAGAAATCTATTCTAACCCGAGTTTGAGCGACGGACGTGAAAATATGGTCCAATTTTGACAACGGGGACCAGAAATTTACTACTACTACTACTACTACTACTACTACTACTACTACTACTACTACTACTACTAATAATAATAATAATAATAATAATAGCAATAATAGTAATACTAATTTAATTCTTAAAAACTCATAATACAAAACGTCTCTATGCTTTTTACATAAATTAAAACGATATACCCTCAAGCAGCATGATAATGATAAAATAAATATATATATAAGTTCAGATTCACTATTCACTATAAAATATTTTAAATAAAAAAGTCTTAAGATTGGATTTAAAAATATCAACAGAGTTTTTGATATCTTTTTTTCGTGGAGGCAGTGTGGCCCAGTGGTTAGGGCGCTTGCTTGAGATCCGGAGATCCCGGGTTCAAGACCCGCTCTGACCACTCGCTGCATTTGTTCCTGGTAGTCCCTGGTTCAACTTCCCAGCTGCACTTGTAAATAGCCAACTGGTTTGCCTCCGGCCAGTTGGGATTCTTAACTTGGCCCAGAAAAGCCCCTATGGGGAGAGGTCTATTAATTATGTATTGTATCGTATTTAAGATGAACTAACCTCAACTAACCTTGAGTTGTCTTCTACAATTGTACTCGGTGATTTGGAACTTGACCAAATGTCCAAAAACATGGTCCGTTAAATTGCCCAATCAGAGAGCGCGGTACTCCCTGAGAGACACCTGTATTGATTTCAATCTATTGTTTTGAATCACTGCTAACTTTAACCTAATGTAAAAATTCTTACTCTAAACCGTAGAATTTTGCTTTAACTACTACAATAGGCAGTATCTTCTTTGTATAAATTACAAGCTTCGAATTCGTGATTGGTGCATCTTGACTGATATGTGTTTGTTACGATTTCAGTTGTCAACGTCGTTACAATCGATTGGATATAAAACGGCTTGTTCATCGATTTTCAAACGTCGTTTTATCGCACCACTTTTCTTTGTGCAGATATTCGTTTTTTGGTAAGAGAAACTCTCGCAACGCAGCTCTCGCAACGTATAATGTGATTGGCTCACTACTCATGCTAGCCAAATACAGAAGACTAAACAATTGAAAAAATGACTTAGACTCGAAATCAATAGCAGCTGCTTACAATACCAAACAATAGTAGACGGTTACGAGATCCGCTACACAACTGCGAATATCGGGTGAACCATGTTTACTTGAGAGGTAGCGTGCATTTCATGTATCAATTGTATCTTGACTTTCACCCATTGACCCATGTCCTCTCTTAATATTAAAAGCCCCGGAAAGGATGCAAGTACTCCTGGCATCATAAATCGTCATGGATGCCAAAACAATGCTTCATGCATAACATCATTCCCAGAAATGATTATGCATAATATGAGCTCATGGAATTTCCGAACTGACTTCTCCTATCTTGACCAATAGTCCAAGTTACCGTTTAATATGGGCAGCTTTTCGGATCCATATCATTTTGGTATTGCTATAGTGCAACCGCCTCGACGCGCTTCGAAGTGCTTTCCAATTTATCGTCAGTTAGGGCAAGCTTAGAGCGGTTTTCAATTGAGTGTCGAAAGTAATTAGATAATTACTTTGGTTTATAATTACTTCACTCAGTGATTGGTTCAAAGTTCTCGCGCCATTTTTTCAACCAATCAGAAGTGAAACCAAAACCAATCGTGGCTCGCGCGTGCACATTTTCCCGCTCTTTGTGTCGGCTACGTGTAATTACTTCGAGTTTTGATTGGTTTGCTGGATTGTCTCCGTTCTTTTTGATTGGCCAAAGTAATTACTTTGGTTTTGGTTTTACGACACTCAATTGAAAATCGCTCTATCACCGTCAACCATTAGTTAATTACTGACTGTAATCATGTCATAATAATTCATCAATATCATTAACACGATGAACAATCTGATTACAAATGATAAAACGAGAAGTTTGTCGAAGTGACTTGCTGTGCCCTTTGTAAAAATGAATGTTGGTGCGAATAAATTTATAATATACTCTAGGAATATTCTTGTTCACAACAAGTCGGTTAACGTATCTACAGGTGTATCTCGTTGTTATCTCGCTGACACTTTGAAATCAAATTCACAGCTTTACATGTAAAAAGTCGGACGTTTTCCAGTTGAAAACTTAAAAAGCATTGCCCCTTCAAAATCGTTATCTCTGCATGCTGTTAACGTATCTCTCCCAATATTTATCAGGACATTGTCAGTGTTCCAATTTTCTACACGGCAACATACCTCCTGATCTAAATTTAACTGTGGAGAAGCTGCTACAAAAGCCCTCAGCTGGCGGAAAGCAAGTGTGTATCGTAACTGGTCGTAACTCGTGTTATTTTTTATATGCAGTCCATCGTTAATGCCGTGTGGAGATAAATTAATATTAACTGGCGCCATTGATATTGCCAGTTTATATTAATGACCAATGTAACGATAAAGCCAGCCACTTGATGTTGATACAACCGTCAACAAACTTTAATTAGACACAAATCGAAGAAATCATCGGGCCACTTTTGAAGAAAAATCTACCGTATGCATCAACTTCGTTCCTAGGCCTTCCCTTTCTCTCTACGTCTGTCTGTCTTTCAACAACAAGGGCGAAATAGACGAAGGGGGTAGTTTCTAAAGAAACTGTGGTGCTGCGTCGGTGGGGAAATAGTATACAAAAATTTAGTTTTATCAACAGAGTTGATAATGTAAATTGGCCACCGTACAGAAATTCTAAAAGCTGACGTTTCGAGCGTTAGCCCTTCGTCAGAGCGAATACAAGGGCTAACGCTCGAAACGTCAGCTTTTAGAATCTCTGCACGGTGGCCAATTTCCATTATCAACTCCGTTGATAAAACCAAATTTTTGTGAGGGCGAAAGAGGTTGAGTGGGCTTTTGCTCTCCCCTTAGGACTGTTGGCACCCCCTTCAAAGTCAGTTTAGCCGCCCGGGTAGACTGCGAGTAGTCTATTATTTTTCTTCAAGATAGTGGAGCGCTCGCGAATTACAATGCATTACGTGACTCACGAGCGGCAAAGCCGCGAGTCGCGGTTGATTCTCGCTAACCGGGCGTAGCTCTGAGAAAAGAAGGAAGACCGCTCGCGGTCTACCGCCCGTGTTAGTCTACGTGAGAGAGAATAACGGCCCTTTCATCATCATTACCACCACCACCATCAAATACAGCTGAGCAGAAAGTGCTCTTTCACTTGAGAGGAGACTATCAACCAAACCAACTCACAGGAAATGAAAGTAAAACTCACGTTAAGGCCCGCGCAAACAGTTTCAAAATCCCTTCGATTTTGTTGAAAAGCGAGGTCGAAACCGTTTGCCCCTCCCCTCCAACCATGCTCAAACATGTTGACAGGGGGTGGCAAACGGTTCAACAACATTGAACAGATGTTAATACCGTTTGCCCGGTTCCTTTCTTTTTGGTGAGGGAGGGAGGAGGTGGGAGGGGGGGGGGGGGGGAAACCAGAGTAACCCAAGGAAAACCTCCCAAAGCAGACAACTCCATCACCCTTCAATTTTCATAATCCTGTGGGACGGAAGAACTCGCACACTTGTCGCAAAGAGTAGGGCATGTAGTTCCTGGTGTTGGGGTCTGTCTTCTGTGGAGTATCATGGTTGGGAGGGGAAAATGGTGGTTAACCTCGTAGGGAACCTATGTCCTATTGTCGATTCCACCATGTTTGTATTCATACTTAATCAGTAAATAATAATAATAATAATAATAATAATAATAATAATAATAATAATAATAATAACTCCACCCACAGAAGATGGGGGGAAGGCGGGCCACATCGATGGGTCACAAGTGCCCTCATTACTGCGCCTACCCTGCTCCCGAGTGACTTGCTGTTGTTACATATAGTTAAATGAAATTTAACATAGTTAACGACTAGGAGCTAGTCTGGTCAGTAGTGTTTTGCAGGCGGTTGTTAGTGTCTTGGCCGTCTGGTAGCGTTGTTTAGCGTTTTGGTGCGTTCTGTAGCGTTTGTTATAGTTACATGGTTAACGACCGGGAGCTAGTCCGGTCAGTAGCGCTTTGCAGGCGTTTTTTAGCGTTTTTATGCGTTTTTGTAGCGTTTGCAGCACTCTTTAGGTTGTGGGACCCCTGGGGCTGACATGGTTCAGCGGTATTCCTGCTTAGTGCATGCGTTGTTGTCCAATGTGTTTGCAGCGTGTTTGTTGCTCTGATGGCGTGGCGTTGTGCGTCGGATTAGGAGTTTAGTGGTTCTCGGCGTTCCCTCCCTCTCCCCCCTTTTTTTTTTGTATTCTTTTTTTTGTGTTCTTTTTTTTTTTGTATTCCTTTTTTTTGTGTTCTTTTTTTTTGTATTCTTTTTTTCTGTGTTGTTCTTTTTTTTTTTGTATTTTCTTTCTTTCTTTATTTATTTTTGTTTCCACTGAGCTATCTGGCTCAAGTGTGACGGGTGCCTGAGGGGGGCCTGGCGCGTGGGGCTTGTGGCTTGGTTGTGGGTTGGGCAGGCCAGTCAGGTGTTCTAGCGCCTTGGGGATGTGACTGCGGTTGCAGCCCCCAGGCTTCCTGGGCACCTACCCTCCACTGGCGACGTGGGCGTTAATGGTATAATAAGCAGCTTCTATTGTCAACTCTCACTGTTTGAATTGGTTGGTCTTTTGTTTTTGGGTAGGGTAGCAAGCCAATCACATTATACGTTACGAGAGCTGCTACATCATCCTTTTCAAACCAATGGTAGATAGATGGCTCATTACCTGGGATCATAGTTAATCTAGAGACTGGTTATGAAACACTGGGATTTCAAAAGCAGAAACAATACAGTCGCAATTAGATGTTGAACCGCCCGTCACCCTTTACAATCTTTTGTGTTTGGTTCGCAAGTTAATTTCGAATAAATTAGTCGACACTTTTGATTGGTTATCCTGCCGAAAAAAGCGTGTCTTTTCGGGTTTTGTGCAGGGTCAAAGCCAAAAAAGCGAACAAAAACATGAAACAAAGAAACTTGTCGAGTTTCATAACCAGATTACATCTATTAACTATGCTGGGATGTACTCAGTTAAAAGCGAAACTTGATCGTTACGTCGTGTTTAATATTCAGTTTCTTTAAGGCGATAAAAACTCTTGTTGTACAATCGACAAATTTTCATCTGGAGATCTCGAGAGCCATTAAAGAAACATGTGCAAGACACAAGCCAGATGTTATCCAGAAATAAAACTTCCTCACTTTGATACCTCCACATCCCTTGAAAATCCTTGTAAAATTATTCATCACCTTTCCTTCAACAAAATTAAGGTAGCATACGAAACCAAACGGATCTTTGGAATAGCTCGCTCAATAACAAAAAAAACACATGGCACTGGCACTTGTCTAACGTAAGCTTGAAACGAAAATAATTTTTTCTTTGCGAAAAAATATTTTTGCACCTCGAAATGTGGTACACAACCTCCTTTTCAACTACTAGCACGTTTCTTCGAAGTTATAAGAGTAAAAAAAACGTACTCTCAGAGATAAAAGAAAACCAAATTGAAAAGTCACAACCAAACGTAAAACGTAAAAATTAATTAAAACTTCGGTGATTTCTGCGGTTCTAATTCATCGCCGTCTGGCGGCGCTCCGCGGTGAGCTGCGGCTTCTGCTCCCACTGCGTTCTCGTCGTCTGTTTCTTGCCGGTGAGCGCGATCCGCGTTGTTTCTCTGTGTCTCGTTCTCGTTTCTCCTTTTCACGTTCTTTCTCACGTTGCTGCTGTCGTTCGAGTCTTTCCTTTTCTTCTGTTTCCTCTTCCTTCTTCCGTTCTTCTTGCCGCGCTTTCCGTCTTTCTTCGCGTTCGCGTTCTCTCGTGGCAATCTGAAAGCGAAATCAAAACGTTCAAATCACTGATTTAAAAAAAAGCTGGTCGTTTCGATGGCCTCTTCGCCCGAAATGATAGTCCGTTCGCCCGATTACAGACAATGATGGATGTCAGGAGCACAGGAGTAGGAGCGAGCAACTCCCATGTATTCCCGTCACGGCGTTTTTAAAAAACCGATTTATTTTTAGATTGAATTGCCCGCGAATGAGACTCCCGCAGGAGCCCAATGACCAATCACAGGAAGCTAACTTGACGTCATAGCGTCACCGAAACGGAACTGCCTTTGTTTTTGCGGAAAAGGTAGTCCAAAAGTAGATCGGTCTGTAAAAATGCCGTGTCATAGGCTTAGTGTAGGAGTTGCTCGCTCCAACACATGGGCTCCTGTGGACGTTTACCGACCTTTGCTCGTGAGATTGCGATTCTTACACCAATAATCGAGATTATGTTAACTGCGATTCTCGGTTGAGTGCGGCACTGGGAAGTTTCGCGACAAAGTTTAAATTTTCGAGTTTCTATGTTGTCAATGGCAACTTGCTTCGTTTCCAAGATTCCAAGAGTAACTTTTAGCGCCTTGACGTCATGAGCGATGAAGCCCGCCAAAATCTGCGACGGTTTAATCAAACTGGTGACCCTCACCAGTTAAAGGATTTCGAAACCCGAAAAGTTACCCTTGGAAACGAAGCAAGTTGCCCTTGACAAAATGATAGAGGGCTTTAGATTCCAGGACGATAACGACTACGAGTACGGGATTTTCTCATAGAACAACGGTGAGCGCGAGTAAACCAGTGTCATTTGGGGCCGGAAAAACATGATGCCGTCGTCATTTTGGTACAAGGTTTTAGCAAAATGTCCTCGTGTCAAAACAAGTCACCAACACGGTAGCAGTTTGGCATTTTTAGATCAGCAAAAAGGCTCAGTTACCAGCAATAAGAGTAACTGAGCAATCTATACTGCTAATGAAGAGTAAGATTAATCGTACGGGTTATAAATTTTCCCATTAGTTTCGCTAAAAACGGGCAGTCAAAACTCGAACTCGTTCTCGTCCCAGTCCTAAAATCAAAAGGTCTCTGATAACTAACACTGAAACTTTGTCACCAAACTTCCCTAGTGTCGTACTCAACTGAAAATAGTAGTACTACCGGTTCATTGCGTGTATATTCAGGCATACACCTTTTGAGCTTTGGCGGATGGACTTTCAGTTCGGGCGAAAAGACCGTTATTCGTTTTCAATCCTTGGAAAAGACTATGGCACCCGAGACCTGTGACACATACATACTAATTTCTCTTTCTTCAAAGTATTAACTTAACGAACATAAAAATTCTCTTTCAGAGTTCACATTTACTTACATTTAAGGTTTCTGGTGCAACCACGAGTCTTGAATAATCTACAATCCCGACAAAATTGCCGAGACATTTTTTTATTTCTTGTTCGTGTCTTAAAAACGATTTCTTTAATATTAAACTTTCTCCCCCCGTCCCCCCCCCCCCCCCCCCCAAAAAAAAAAAAAAAAAAAAAAAAAATTGAGACACGGATGGATTATTTGCGCACATTGTCCTGAGTGTGGTGGATAAAGGGAACACAGATGGTCCCTTTTTCAAGTCAGGGTAAAAAGGTTTGAGAAACTTTTCGCCCGGGACTGTAAGACTACTGTGAATAAATGAATGATCTCAGCGTTGTTACGTCAGTGCTATATGTAAAACCCATAAGCTTGCTCACCGGTTGCCCTAAAAGTAAAGGTCTAGTTCGATGGTCCACATATCTAGCGCTGTGATGGCTGCAGAAATGTCAAGGACCGCATTAGGAATCTGGCGCCTTTGTCGCCCACACTAACAACAATTACACAACAAATAACGCGAATCACTGCCACATTAAATAGAACAAAGAAAGATCCAATAAGTCTGCGCGAATAGAACATCGTACCCAAAGCAAGATACGATCCCGGTGTTGCACTCCAGATTATCTCACAATCGATGGTTAACACCTAACCTGTTCATCACTAAGTGGAAGCCAGTACAGACAGGGTGTTGTTTTGGTTTTTCTGAACAAATTATCGAGCAGATTGCCAGCATTCTTTTGGTCATCTTCCTCTTCAGCTACATCTGCATGAGCTGTTTCAACTGCAAAACAAAAACACATAGCTGTCTAGTTTGCTTATAGCTTTTTGGTTTACTTCAAGTAAAACATTTGTTTGATTTGATCTTCTTTTGATTTGTTTTGATTTGCGGTCCTGCCAATTGGAAGGGGACCTTCCGCACGACTTCTTCATCTTCTTCACGTTCCAGCACTCGGCAAAGTCCCTTTTTGACTTGTGGCTGTTTTTGCTTAGGTGGCCTCATAAACCACAAGCCTTTTTAGAGACATCACCGCCAAGCCGGCCACTTCTGCTGGAGAGAACAGGACAGCCACAACACCGGGGACTTTATCCCCTACTCTTCTCGAATAGTGCTTGGGTTCTTTAACGTTCCACAAGGAACTTATGAACATACAAGACATTTGTGAGACGGGACCTACGGTTTACAGTCCTTATCCGAGAAGACTTGAAAGTCGAACCATTTTCAGATGAAATTACAAAGGCGGCACTTTCTCCTCAGTTATTTTAAGATCCTGAGTGTTGATCCGGCCGGGGTTTGAACCCGCGACCTACCGCGTGACAGCCCGACGCTCAACCACTTGTTAAGTTTTCCACTTGTTAAGTTTTCGGACTTAAATAAAGCGACGATGATTATTAATTTTATTCCTGGTCTTATACCTCACATAAACTTTGATGTTGGTAGAAAAAGTTGATCAACAACAAACAAACAGTAACTAGTTATTTTTACTTAAAAACACGAACAATTTCAAACTTAACACTGTTGATTTATATAATAGGACACCACCTTAAAAATTTAGGTTCACCTGTACAATAACCCAGTCAATGCTCTAGAAATTTGAGAAGTGTGGCTCAAATGCATGGGAAAATCGTACCAAGTAATTGGAGAACAGATAGAGTTCGACTCATTTGAAAGCGAAAAACACAAGGAACTCGACTCATCGACACAAGCTTCTCTGTCACACACATACCCGTTTGGTCCTCCGTCTTGGCTGGTTTCTCAGTTTTAACTTCTGGTTCTTTTTCTTTGGCTTTGCCAAGAAGACCTTCAGTATCCCTTGCCATCTGTAAAAGCCAATCAAGGAGGAGTTAAGTAAATCAACTTAGCCAATATGTCAAGAAACTGTGTTTCCTCGTAGGCAGTTAAACGTAGCATTAAAAGTTGAAAACAACTTGGACGATAAGTTACGCTGATGACTGGAAAGCGACGCAAAGGCTAATATTTGCAGCTACACAAAAAGACGAAACAGTTCATGTAATGGGACTGGATTAATTTAGTGATCATGATGATGATTAGTATCATCATCATCATTATTGCTACAAGTGGGTGTAAGTGAATACACCAACAATCAAAATTGTTCAAACGTTTTCCAATGGAATCGTTTGTATCCGAAATAAATGAATTTCAAAAACGCTTGTTTTGGCTTTCAAATTTCCTGGGTGCCGCCATCTTGAATAATTGTGACGTGTTATGGTTGCTCTTTTGTATTTGCACAAAGAGCTTTTGTTCTAAAACAATAGGGCAACCATGACACGTCTCAATTATTAAAGATGGCGGCGCCCAGGAAATTTGAAAACCAAAACAACCGTTTTTAAAATTTATTTATTGCGGATACAAGCGCTCTCATTGGAAAACGTTTGAACAATTTTGATTGTGAGCATTAAGTTAACTATTTTAAAGATATGTTCCTGTTTTAGTGGAGGTTCCCTTTAAGTTCCTGATTCATACCAACCTCATCTTCATCAGCAAAATCTACAGCAAGTATCTTTGGACTTGTCATTGGCCACTTGATTCCATGTAGGGACTGTCTACTGGCAGCAGCATCTTTCACATTTGTGTACTGGCAGAAATACAACAACAATAAAGTGTCCAACCACGATTCCCCTTGTAACTAGAATTACTTCTCATTTCTTGAATGAATGTCATTGTTAATTATCTTCATGCATTTGGCTTTCACCTTATGCTACTGTATGCACTAATCGTTGATCCCTGCACTGTTGAGAGCAAAAACCCTACCCCCACCCCCCTTCCCCCCCCCCCCCCCCCCCCAAAAAAAAAAAAAAAAAAAAAACATCCACCACAATACCCGGTACCAAAACAATATCGTGTACTATTAGAACTAAATATTACGCGAAGACAACTTGAATTTCCTGGAAAACAAAACACAGCTCAGTTTACAGTTATAGAATAAAGCACTGTGTTAGTGCACTTATATCACCTGTACGCACTGCGTGCCTATTTTTCAACTGTTGTAATTACTATTATTTATTTTGTCTCACCACAACATAGCAATGAGATTTGATCTTGTCAATCCAAAATCCATCCTCAGCTATGGGTCCAGACTTTCCCAAAAGATCTTTGAGCTGGTTTAATGTGAATGGGCGCACAAGATTTTTGACATGAAGAGCTTCACTCTCTGGAAATCTTGCAGGTGAAGGGGGATTGTCTGCTGTTGCTTCTGTAGGGGAGGTTTCTTGCTGTTGTAGCGATGTGTGTCTTGGATGAGGATTATCTGTGATCTGCACTTGAGGTTCTAAACACATTGAAAGAAGGGTCAGAAATCAAGAGTTGGCCTTGAAAATAGTTCGAAACTATCAAACATTTTAAGTCTCCAGCTTTATATTAATTTATTAATTCACGTCGATAAGTCGGCTGTTTCAGAGAAAAGCAACCATTAACAAGTTAGGGTAAAAAACACATTATGCCCTGGTTGTTCCACTAAACAGCTGAGAACTTTGACTTTGATTACTTCCGATGAATTTTCCATCCAACCACATCAAATAACTGGCCCAAAATTGCACTAGGGTGACAAAATTTGTGATGACATGCCCTGCAGGCCAACTGATGATGATGATGATGAAAATTTTGTGTTTAAGTGCAAACTGCCTTAAGAATCAAGTTACAGTCAAACCAGGCCAAGCATAGCCCTGAATATCTTATTAATGCATCACTTACCAGTAACTGAAAACTGAATGGGTTAGTCAGTTCAAAATCTTGTGAACAGAAGGTACTCAGGTACAAGCAACCATTAACAACTTAAAGCAGCTGTTAACAGAATTTATAACAATAAGGAATTACGAATAATATTCCAAGTATAAAAGGTAACAGAAGTAATGTTGCATTTTTGCTTTCCCTTTTTAAATAACAAAGTCATTAACTGCTCTAATTATTGATGGTGGCTTGCAACTTGAAAACACCTGCAAAAATCAATCACATTATGTCTTCAAAATAAAAACTGGATGTATTAATACAATATTCAGGATATGCTTGGATTTGATGGTAACCTTCTGAAATCTCTCCTGATGAAAAAGATGTAACATAAATGTTTTGATTATTTTGCTACAAACAAACAAGACAATGCAAACTTTACAAACTGGTTTCATAATAATTTACGGCCGGGGGAAACATTAGAAGCTAGATTTGTTCAAATTTCCAAGATACACTAAACATCGTCATCAGCCTAAAATTTGGCAGAACAACCTGGGACATTTCATTCAAGCTTCCTTGCTGACTATTAAGGAATTTTTTTTCATCTCTCTCTTTTAGAGCACCCCACACAGACATTCGTAAAAATTAATTTTTAAAGAAAAATTTGTCAACAAGCAAACTATGATGCAAATGTATAACATGAAACAAACTTTATCATCATCTTTAAAATACTCCTCTGCATACAGCCTTAGCTACAACAACTGTAGAATGGTTTGTGGCTGAAAGACAGTAATGGATGCAGTACGCACAGCTGTAGATGAACTTGTCAACACCATCAAGAACATTTCAACATTGTCACCAACAGCTATTCCCAGTATTAACTTTCATCAAGGTACTCATGACCAAACGTATGATAAGCACTTTGTCTTGGCCATCTCAAACATGTGCTTGTTTTGAACAACAGGTGTCATTCTGTATGTACTCTTCATGTCACATCAACTTCATGCACATGTTCACTGCTTGTTGCACTTGAATAAACATTTAAATTTGAACATGTTTATGCAATGCAAAGTCTGTTTCTTGCTTATTTCAACATTAATTTTTATCATAAGAAACAAGTTCCCTTGTGAAGGCTAACAGAAATCAACATCACAGCTTTGACAAAGAGGTAGCTGTTGAAATCTCCTTTAGAAAGAGGCATTGATCTGAAACCTCTACATGAACACATCAGAGCTGCAGCAAATGTGGTGAGCTTTTGAAAAAAGACTTCAGTCACTCGAATATCATATAAAGTTTTGTAGACGTTTGATTCATTTTTCGGAAAATTTTCAAATACCACTGAAGAACTGCTAGACCAAGCAAATGAATCAGAGTTTACTATAGTGTCTTTTGTCCTTGTGCATATCGTATCACAGAAAATATCCATACATTAATAAAGTTGCAGAGGCAGTAGTATCTTGACGCAGAATCCTACTTCATCCAAAGTCGTTGGAATGCCATCTCACACATGTAGTTCAATTCAACATTGTCTGAACTGGCCTTCTTAACAATGGACCAATAGCATTTAAGTCCTGCGACTCTGTTAGTCATTCGGCAACTGGAAGAGAATAGCTGGTACAAACAATCATCATTGTCTTTGATCCTGCACATTAATTGTGCTTGTTCTGCTTATCTGGAATGTCAAATCCAATCCTGTTTGAAAGTGACTATTTCCAATGTCTGGAATTTCTGAATAATGGTTCACTATGGTCAATTTGCATCGACTATGTGTCTTGTAGGCTTTTCTTCCCTGTAGGTTTCTGAAGTGTCTTCTTTTGAACCTCTGAGTAGAGGTTCACAATGACTTCCTCTGAAGGGCAATAATATTACATTCACACCATGTACATTGTAGAAATCAAAGTTGATGTCCTTTAGACAAACTTGTGTTGCACCACCACACATTTTTGAGCCTCTGAATGGATGTTCACAATGACTGTCATTTGAATGGGAAGATTTAACACCAAGAGTCCACCAAAATGTCTTGAAGACAAAATAGTTTCTGAAAATGTCCGTTCACAATGTCCTTTGAAGAGTAAAGCTCTGAAGATATGTGAATTTAACATTTTCACTTGGCCACAACAACCATGACGTGTTAATTTTGCTATGGGTTCAGCTTCATTTTTTCACCAGATTACTGTGGCTCATGCAAGTGGCAGAGTTTATTTTTGCACAGATGCAAGTTGAGCAGCTTTTCTTCGACTGTCCATGTTCCCAATCAAAATTAATGACTGTGCAGAACTTGAATAATCTTCAAAGTGTTTGGCACATAAATTGGGTAGCAAGCACTAAGAGCTGCTCAAAGATTGAGCTATGATTTGCCACATGAAAATCTCTTCAACTCCAATCTTTCCATTTTTCAATTTAGATGGTTTCTGACACCCTTCCAGGTGGACCCCAACGAAAACATCCCAAACTGCATGCTGCACAAAAGGGTTCATCATGTACAATGGGGAGAACACAAGGCTGTTTTACTGCACTTTACTTTCGTAGCTGGTGCTGCATTCAGAAGGTTAGACAAATATTGTAGCTCAGAGAGACAAGCACGAGATACAACAATCAAATGACCTTGCACCCAATAAAGATGGCGGATACAGTACGTGGTAAAATGTATAATCTACAGGTCTATGTATGTATGTAACTAACTAAGCATTATACTTTGTTTCGCTGGTACCGTAGCACCTTTCACAAAAGTTCCCCCAACATGTACCTGTATACATGTACTTAACATTGTATCTCAAACCCATGTCATAATCAAAAACAAATTCTTATCAAAAAGCACGATCTTTTGTGAGATTCCCATGGAGGTATACATGTAATTACTCCAATCTCCGTGTATTTATAGACTTGTGAACCTTTTTCTTGCCGATTCATTTATAATTTGCACGAGGGTGGCACTTAAAAGGTCATTTGAAAGTTGCATAACAGCAATAATAATAATTATAACTACATGTATTGTTGAACACTATTAATTAAAAGAAAAATGACAAAAAATGTTCAGGGGCAAAACAAGATAAAAATAATTCACCTAATTGAAAATAAAATTATTATGTAAGTGATCTCAACCCAGCTAACAGTACCTTCCTCAAGCTCCATTTGAACAGGTTCATGATCTTTCTCAATCACAATAGGCTTCCTCTGTAGCTTGACAGTCTTCTTCTCCTCCACTTTTACAATTCTGTCCTTCCTTCTTTTACTCTCCGGTTGTTTGGTTTCTGGTTTCTTTATTGGTTCTGGTTCTTTCTCCTCCTCCTTTTTCTTCCCTTGAGGCATCTCTTCATCTTCTTCATCATCGTGATCATCTCCTCCAATATCCATAACAGCTTCCAATGCTGGTGTGCTGTGGACTTGAACTCCTGGGATAAGATCCTAATAACACAAAGTAGGGGTTGATGTCACATACGGCCAATCCATATATTGAGTTCTTTTAGAAAATGGCAAAAATGAACATCGTGGACAACAGCGAAATCAGAAGAGTGTTGTTAGCTTCATTTGTGTAACAGTGCAGGGACTTCCTACAGACCATGCGCATCAGTTTTCATTAGGGGAAAAGTCTGTTACAGTTTACCTTGAGAGAGTCTGTACTGATGGATAAGGAGGTCTTTTTCTTGCTGGATGATGATGATCCCCATCTTCTTTTCCGTGAGCCTGGATGACCATCAGAAGTAGGAGTGCTCGGTAATGAAGTTCCTTAAAATTATCAAAAGAAGTCAGTACAATTTCAGACAACAATGATTATTATAGTCAGTTTTTGCTATGACCTTATCACTGTGCTCAATGCTGTGACCAATTTTTGGTTTTCATAGCCAGTGAAAAATATCCTGCAGGTGACTGACATTGCCAGATCAGAAAGGATGTAGTAACCCACTCCGGTTGCCAAGTGCATGTTTCTTTTATTTTTGTTAGATTCACACCCATCCTAATCAAAGCATTCACCAAGGAAGTTCTTGTGTGAAACTACTCCTGCCTTTCTCATTGTGATTTATTATGCCATCTTAGTATTATAGTAAGGTAATTATTTATTTTTCTTTTCTACTTACTTGGTATGGATATTTTTCTCTTCTTAGAGACAGATAAGGAAGAAGTTGATTTCTATGAAAAGGAAAATTAAAGATGCCATAAAGGACAATTAAGATTATTCACAGAAAGGCAAAGAAATACATTCATGTGCAACAACAACAACAACAAAAACTGACATTGGCTAACACTGGCTTGACAAACCAGAAATTAATGCTGGTGGATACCTAAAACAAGTTAATTAATACATGTATGTATGTATGTACATGCAAGTAATTGTATCTCAAGTACATGACCATTCACATTCTAATTCCCAAGACCATTACCGTATTTACTCGTATACAAGTGGACCTTTTATGACCTCAAGAAATGTTTGACCTTGTTGTAAAAATCATCTTCTAAATAGCAATTAATTTGTGAGTCTTTTCAATTCCACTATTTAACAATTAGACTCGTAGCCCGCAAGGGCTATGGGTCAATAGCCCATGAGGCGAAGCTGAATGGGCTATTGACCCGTGGCCCTAGTCGGACAGAAAAGGACTAGTCGGACAGAAAAGGCAATAACAAAGTTAGCAAATGCAAGTTGAAGAAATATTTATTTGCGAATAAAACGAAAGGAAGCGTCACGCTTTTCGCTACTCAAGGACTATTAATGATAGTCCTCTAGTTGCGTAGCCAATCAAAATGCAGGATTTGCATTAGTCCACTAGTTGGGTGATACTAATTCTCTATAGAAATCTATTTCATTTATGCTATTGCATTGGTGTTTATCACTGCTAGATTTGCCACATGTGGCTGTGGTGTCCAAATATGAATAAATCCAAGTGCTAAATTATAATGAATTTACATGAGTTGTTTGTGTTGTAGAGGGGGTGGGTACAAGGGGTATTCAAGGAGGAGGGGGATACCTGGAAGGTAAGGAAGGAGGGGGGGGGGGGTAGATCTGTGAAGGAAGGGTGGAGTAGGATAGATGCAGTGGGGTGGGTAAGGGAGGGGTAAGAGAAGTAGAACGGATGAAATGAATGTTTCATTCTTTTGGAGACTCCAAAAAAAAACACAAGCCCACTACACTCCCAAAAACGAAAAATCCTTTTTTTTGACAGTTGATGGCAAAAAAAAAAAAGTTTTAAAAATTTAAACTGTTCCAAAAATTTTGAACTGGTTAAAAAAAATGTTGCACCTGGGGGTAAAATTGAACTACATGTACAACATCCACAATGCCCCCAAAAATTATTGATACCCATCCATATGTAAAAAATCGAGC